>NC_050579.1:271583607-271716107 GCF_011100635.1 Trichosurus vulpecula | reverse complement strand
AGGGAACCTAAGAAGTCTCATGGCGCCATCCTCCCCTCCCCAATTTGACAGAATGGCGCCCTACAAAGAGTGGTGGATTAAAGGACCTGAGTTCAAATCCCGCCTCTCGACACTTAGCTAGCTGTCTGATCTTGGCCAAATCACTTAATATCTCTGAGTCTGTTTCCTCTTCTGTTAAAAAAAGGGGGAGGGGGATAGCGATACCTGTGCTATCAGCCCAACAGAGTTGTTTCGAGGAATGTGCTTTGTGAGTCCTCAGGTGCCGCCTAAAGGTGAGCCAGACCAGGAATGCACCCAAGCGTACTTGAACTGAATGGTCAGTCGTTTTTCAGTTGTGTCTGTCTCTTCATGACCCCATTTAGGGTTTTCTTGGCAAAGACACAGGAGTAGTTTGCCATTTCCTTCCCCAGTTCGTTTTACAGATAAGGAAACGGAGTCCAACGGGATTAAGTGACTTGCCCAGGGTCACACGACTAAGCCTTGATTTGAACCCAAGTCTTCCTGACTCTAGGCCCGGTACTTTACCTAATGCACCACCTAGCTGCCCCTGCCTGGCACATAGTAGGTACTTAATAAGCAGCTGTTTCCTTCTTTCCTGCTCGACCAACAAACATTTATTAAGCATCTACTGTGTGCTGGGCACATGTAGACTGTGTGTGCTCCCTTTGGTGTCCCTTTGGAAGTCTGGTGAAGCCTTTGGACCCTTCCTCAGAACAATATTTTTTAAATGTATTAAATAAAATAAATAGGGTTATGAGGAAATCAGTTATATTGAAAAAAGTTATCGAAATATAAAAAAGCCCCACAGACCTCGGGTTGAGAACTCCTGTGCTAGCACTAGGCCCGAGGGGTGGGGAATACAAAGATGAATGAGATGGGGCGCCTGTCCTCACTGGTGGGCTTCACATGTTAAAGGTTTGGCTCATAGAACCTTTGAGGTATCTTGGAAAAGATCATAGGGTTTAGATAGAGAAGAACTCTCCCATTCTAAAGTTGGGAAACCTGAGGCCAAGAGAAGTGGATCAAATTTTCCCTGGGTCCGCTGCTAGCAAGTAGCAGACCTAGGATTCCAGACCTCTCTCTTGTGACTACCAGTCTTATGCTTTCCCATCAGGTTGGCTCTGGTAGCATCGTCCCGTGAGTAAAGTGCTGCTCCTTTCTCCAGCCTTGCAGCCTCTTACCTAGCAGGCCTGGTTTTCACAGGCGCTGCCAAGAGCTGAGTGGGCCATGGCAACTCACTGCCCTCTGGGTCACAGTGTCTTCCCTGGGAGAGAGGCTTCTAAGGAGGCTGGATTTTGTGTTGTCTAAGGTCTGTAGACAGCTGGATGGCTCAGTGGATAAAGTGCTGGACCTAGAGTCAGGAAGACTTGAGTTCAAATTTGACCCCAGACACTTACTAAGCTGTATGACCCTGGGTGAGTCACTTAATCCTGTTTGCCTTAATCCCCTGGTGAAGGAAATGGCAAAGCACTCTGGTATCTTTGCTAAGAAAATCCCAGCATGGCCTATGGGGTCATGAAGAGTTGGACGTGAATAGATGACTGCTTGGGTGGTAGGTACACCCTAGATCATTGAGAAAAACCCAGCCCTGCCTCCTAGGGAAAGCTGTCTCACCTTACAGACTCCTAGAATAAGGAGCCTGAGACCCAGAAAGGGCAGACGTTTTGCCTGGCTCACCCAGCAAGTTGGTGGCAGAGCCAAGACCAAGACCCAAATCCCCTGATTCGCATTCTGCTGTGATTTTCTTCATCTTCCCCCTGAACAATGAATAGAAAAGCATTTATGAAGCACTTGCTACAAGAAAAACACTTCACTAAGTGCTTGGGATACAAATAGAAAAATAAGGCAGTCTCTTTTCAATGAGCTCGCAGTGTAAAATACATTTAGGAGGTTCCGTCTGTAAGTCAGATGGAAAGGCTCCTTTGTCCTTAGGGTACGGTGCTAAAGCAGGTGGTAATGTGTCTTCTTTAACGCCTTTCTCACTGATAAAATCATATCAGTTTCGATGTTGTACCATTTAGCTGTGCCGAGGACTTCTGTGTCAAGATCTTTCCTTTCTGGAAATTCAGCAGCTTTAGCCGCAGCACCTGCAGAAACTGGTCAGGATGGATGCCTCTCCCTGGGGGCTGCTCCCCTCTAGGATGGCTGTGGAGGCTGGGCAGGAAGGAAGTGGTTGGGGTGGGGGGCGCTACTATTCCTTGGGCTCTTGGTCCACTTGTCACTGGCAAGTCCATAGGATTTGCTTCCCACTAGGACAGGGGTGGGGAACCTATGGCCTAGAGGCCACATGTGGCTCTCTAGGTCCTCGAGTGTGGCCCTTTGACTGAATCCAAACTTTATAGGGATGATTTGTAAGGTCTGAGCTAGAAGCAGGACTAGTGGTTTGGGGGAAGGGTAGGGCTCCTCTATGCCCAGAGCTCTTGGGATTCAGGGTCCTGGGCTGTCTCCATGGCGTCTGAGGGCAGGTAAGTGATTTGCCCCTTCCTTCGTCCCCTTCAGGGTGTCTTGCTGTTTCCTAATGTTTGTGATCCTGGGAAATGGCTCAAGACAGGACTCTGGAGGCTCCAAAATACCGCTGTCTAAACTCAGGGGGGCATCATGTTCAGGCTTCCTTTGGGGAGAAGCTGTCACATGCCACGGATTCAAGGAACATCAGAACTGGGAAGGACTCTAGAGATTATGTGGTCTTATCTGATTCTTCACTAAATGCCAATGTAACCTCAGGAGGGTCCCTTCCTAGCTCTGTGCCTTAGTTTCCTTCTTTGCAAAATGAGGAGGTGATTTCTAGGACCAGCTGATTTCTTTAAAAATTTTTTTTTTTCGGAGGGAGGAAGGTAGGCCAATTGGAGTTAAGTGACTTGACCAAGGTCACACAGCTCGTGTGTCATGTCTGAAGCCAGATTTGAACTCAGGTTCTCCTGACTCCAGCTGCCCCAACCAGATGATTTTTAAGGTTGCTTTCTATCCTAAATTCTATAATCCTGGGGAGAACAAGTAGGGGGAATGGGGGCAAACCCCAGAAGAGAAGAGAAGGTGTAGAATTATGGGGCTCAGGGCTCAGGAAATAGATTTAGCTAATATCATAATTTTTCCTCAGCTTTGAGGACACTTTTTGCTCAACCAGAGGGTTCAGCTGCCCATTCTGACTTTTGCCTTCTTCTCCAGCCGGAGAAGCCCCGTATGCCAGGGTGTTGACTGGGTCCCTCTAGTTTAGGGATTCTTGACTTGGGGTTCATAGACCCTCAAGGGTCCTGCGGATAGATTTTAGGGAGTCCATGGACTTGGATAAAAAGAAATTACATCTTTATTTAAATAGATTTGGTTTTGTTTGTAATTCTGTGTATTTGATTTTACGCCATTTAAAAACATTCTACCGAGGAGTCCATAGACTTCCCCCGGCTAACCGAAAGGGTTCATGACACAAAAATGGGTTAGAAAGCCCAGTTCTGGCGTTGTCCTCTTGGGCTCAAGATTCTAGGCTTACAACACTTCAACAGTGTAAGTGGTGTTTGCGTAGCTGCTGGACAGCCAGTGTGTCTAAACAGAGAGGAGCAGGGGAACGAGCGAGGCAGAGGGAGGGAGGAATGGAGGGGGACGACGGAGGAGCCTGGAACAAAGGAAGAGGCATTAGGAGAGGCAAGTGATGTTGGCTTCATCCAGGAAGCTGGATCCCCGCTTCAGGAGATGCTGCTGGCAGCCAGACCCATTCATTATGATATGGAACAATAGTAACTTATCATGGATCGCCTCGTATTGTCAGTAATAATAACTTACATTTATGGAGCCCTCGGCAGCTTTACAAATCATTTCCCCATCTAAGATCGCGTTTCATTCTCACCACCGTCCTGGGGGGAGGGGGGCAGGGAGGGGGGGTGGGGGTTTTCGATCTCTATTGCACAGATGAGGAAACTGAGTCGCAGAAAGGTTATGGATGACCCAGGGGTCAAAGGAGAGCTGGCAGGGAATTTAGTCTAGTTCAACCCCCTCCTTTTATCTCCCTCCTGGGGAGAGGAAATAACTTCCCCAAGGTCACATAGACAGTAAATATTAAAGGTGGGATTTGAGCCCAGGACCTCTGACCCTGGAACCAGGGCTCTTTCCGTCACACACTTTACCGCCTGTTCCCAAGACTTAGTAAATGATGATATTCCAGCCTTTTCTACTGCACTCCACAAATATTTTTTTTTATGTGCAGTATTGCTCCCAATACTGACAATGCCTTCCCCCATTCACATATGTCTGGTTATGCCAAGTTTAACCTCATGGTCCAGTGGAAAGGATTTTGGATGGGAAGTCAGGAGACCTGGTTCTTATCCTGGCTTCACCCCCAATTCACTGTGCGTGGCCATGGGCCAGTCCTTCACCCACTCCGGACCTCAGCTTCCTCCTCAGTAAAATGAAGGGTCAGCCAAGATGACCTCTTGAGGTTCCTTACAGTTCTGATGGCCTGTGTGCTAAGACCTGGTATGAGTGCATGGAGACACTTTGTGGATTTGGATGGAGTCCTGCAGGGAGCTGTCTAACGTGTCTCTCGAACACCCCACGGCGCCTGACACACAGCGCACACCATAGACCATCCATGAATATTTGTTGATTTGATGACAATAATAAATTATACTTCCCACTTGTAGAGTGCTATGTACTTTTCAAAGTGCTTTCACTTGAATCATTCCATTCAATCCTCGCAGCAACACGGGCATTCTCCCCATTTGACTGTGGAGGAAAGTATCTGAAGGGCTGTCCTGTGAAAGAGGGATTAAGCTTGTTCTCTGTGGTCCCTGACGGCAGTAATGGTGGAAGTGGCAGAGGCAGGTTTCAGCTTGCTCTAAGGTGGGAAGACTTGCTGACGATTGGCGCTCTCCAGAAGGGTGTCTTAGGAACCAGCGGAGTCCTGGTTTTCAAGCCAGTGTGGCTAGCTAGTCAGGGAGGCTATCGCGGGGTGGCCTCTTTGGAACCAGGCAAGGTTGCAGGATCGTAGCTATTGAGTTGTAAAGGACCTTAGAGGTCATCTAGTCCAAACCCCTTATTGTACACGAGGAAACTGAGTTACAGAGAAAGCCCAAGGTTATACATGTGGTAAGTGACAGAGTCAGGATTCAAAGCCAGGCCTCTTGACTCCAAATCTACCATTCTTTCCACTACATCATGGTGACTAGGTGGGCTCTGAGAGGCCTTTCAACCCTTGTGATATTGCAGTTCTATGAGATGGAGGCTTCAGAGAAGGGAAGTTATTTTCCCAAGGCAACACAGTGAATTAGAACCTGAGGTCTTCTGACTCCCGGCCATCATGGGAGAGTCTGCTGAGTCATTTAGCCAGACATGTGACAAGGAGGCATTGGGTTTAGAGACAGGAGAGAGATATCGCAGTTATATTGATATAGCCCCCATGGGGCTAGGGATGGTTCAGGAGATGTTTGTAGCTAACACGTCTTCAGATCCATATTCTGGAGGAAGTCTCACAAGAGGAAGGGGAGTAAGAAAAGAAGGAAACAATTTATTAAGTGCCTACTATGTGTCAGGCACTTTTTTTGCAACAAATTTTATCTCATTTGACACTCACAACAACCCTGAAAGGTAAGTGTTGTTATGAGCATCTGCATTTTACTGGGAAAACCGAGGCAAACAGAAGTCGAATGATTTACCAAGGGCCGCATAGCTACAAAGTGTTTGAGGCCAAATCTGAACTCAGGTCTTCTTGATTTCAGGCCCAGATCTCTATGCATTTTACCACCTAGCTCCTCTGAGCTGGGGAAGCAATTTATCCCATTTCAGCCTGGGTTTCTGAGCCTTTTGTCATCTTCCTGGTTTGGGAAGTATTTAACGACAACTAGCAATGGGGTTTCAAGGACACAGAGAAGGCTTCTCCCTCTCCCCCAAAGAAATATCTTTATCACCTGTTTGACTCATGTCTAGAATGCCTTCAGAATAAGGCTTTGAATCCTATAAAAATTCAAGTCTCCCTAGGAGAGGTGATATTTTCTAGTGTTGTCAGTGATTTCCCTTTAGTGTGACTGAGTTTATGGGAACATGGAATAGAATGTCAGAATTGGAAAGAGACCTTACTACCACATTTATGGCTGGGAGGGATCTCAGAGGTTATCTCCTCCAACCCCCTTATTTTACATAGGAGGAAATGAGTCCCAAAGAGAGGAGAGGATTTACCCCAAATCACCCACATAGTAAGTGGTTATGTCAGGATTTGAACCTAAGTCCTCTGACTCCAAATCCGACCCTCTTCTCACTATGCTTTCTACATTCTCTTTCTTGCGCTCAGTTCATAGAAAAGAAACTGAGGCTGAGAGAGGGAAAGAGATTTTGCGCTCTTCCTCCCCCCAGGTCCTTAGCCTAATATTCTTTCCTGAGAGCAGATTTTGATTAGGGTGGAAGAAAGGCTGAAAAGGGGAATATGGACCTTGTTTCCTTGAGAAGAGAGGGAACAGGCAGGCTCTGGGTCAAGACTGCCAAGCAGCCCACATCACAGTTTTGCCCAGGAGGGGTTCTAGACTTCGATCTGCCTTACTCCAGACCAGAGAGGTTTATCTGTCTTCTGCTGTTATGATTTTTTTTCCCCTCCCCAGTCCCAGAAGCCCCATATATGAGAGCCTAGGAGCCAAGTGCTTTGGCAAAGAAGGATTTCAAAGAGGCAGCTTCCATGAGGAGGGTTCATAAACTGGAGCAAGGGAATATGTGGAATAGAGAATGAGAATGCATAGACCCTGGAACAACCCAGAGGGCCAAGGGGAAGAAGCCACGGTTCTTTAGAAAGAGAACTGAACTGGGGATCAAGATCATGTGATTTAGAGCCTTCCAGCTTCCTCTAAAAGCAGACCTATAACTAACATGGGCTTTATCCAGACTGCAGACACCTATCATTCATCCGTACATGCCTCGCTTCTTGCCCCTCTAATCGCAAGTGGGTCACTATGCCCAGGATTCTATTACTGAGGCACCCCTCTCCAGGGTCCTGACTGCTCCCAAACCCTGTGGAGAGAGGGCCAGACTTTCTGGACCCACTGAAATAGCTCCTAAGGTGGATCTGTCCTTTAGGTCCCTGTAACTCCCCGCCCACCCCAGTGAATTTGCCCCAGGCCCAGTTACAGCTCTATTTGGTGAAACCCCTCCATGTCACAGAGGAGTAAGCTGAAGCTCACATTCAGTGAACTGACTTGCTCAGGATCCCACGTGTAGCAGAATGAGTCTTCTGCCTCCCCATCTGAAAATGAGGAGGTCAGATTAGATGGTTCCTAAGGGCCCCTATAGCTATAGAGTACATGATTCTATTATTCCAAATCCAGTAAGACCTTTGTCTCTACCTTTAACACTGTTTATTTTGGCAAGTGACTTCCCCTCTCTAGAGTTGTTCTCCATACAGAACATCCTATTTCCTACCTCCATACTTTCCCTCAGTGGTTTCTCATGTCTAGAATGTATTGTCTCCTCACCCTGGGCTGATAGAATCCCCAGCTTCCTTCAAAGCCCCGCCCATTTCCTACAGGAGGCCTTTCCTAATCCCTGCAGTTTTTAGTCAGGCAGTCAGTCAATAAGCATCTATTATAAGCCAGCCACTGTGCTAAGAGCTGGGGATACAAAGAAAGGCAAAAGACAGTCTCTGTTCACAAAGAGCTTCCAGTCTCATGGGAAGAGACAACTTATTAACAGCTATGTATTGGTGAGATATATGGGGGTGTTTCATGTAGGTTGAGAACAAACACCAAAACCTAAAAAGATTTTTAGAAAGAATTTATTAAGTTGATTTGGTAGAGGGAAGAGCTGGAAAAAAGTGTGGCTCCCCTTTTGAGGAGAGGTTTACTTTATATAGAGTTCAAATCTCTCTGTGAGATTTACATCATATAGAATTCAAACAAGGGTATAAGGACACGCCGCTGGGTGGCCAGTACATAGAAAAAGTTGCTTGGAATATATACATATATGTATATATATATGTACATGTATATGTATGTATGTAAATCAGCAGGTAAGTATAAGCATTCAATAAAATTTGGACAAAGCTAAAGCTTTTGGGTGGACCCAAAACATAAGCTTTTTGAGTGGTTTTGAGTGGGCTCGAAACAAGCCCTTTGGCTTCCCTGGAGGGTCTCTGAGATCAGCATGACCTGTGGCTTTGGGTCAGACAGTTTCTAGCCACATAAAGCCAGGTTCGAACAATGTCAATAAACAGTAATGTATTTTCCCCGCACTCAGAAATTCTCAGTGCATTTTTGCAATTAAGACTAAGACTTTTGGGATACCTGATCTATAGGGTAGATTGGAGGTGATCAACAGAGGCAAGGCATTAGGTCAGGAAAGTGCTGTGGTAGAAGGCGGGACTTTAGCTGAGACTGGAAGGAAGCCAGAGGAGCCGGGAGATAGAGATGAGGTATGGGGAACAGCCGGTGAAAACATCTGGATTCTTGTGTCTTGTCCTTAGGAACAGCAAGGAGGTCAGTGATGCTGGATCACAGAGGACGTGTGGTGTAGGAAAGCGTATGTCAGGTGTAGAAAGACTGAAAGGAAGGATGGGGCCGAGTTAGGAAGAGCTTCGACTACTAAGTAGAAGAGTTTGTATTTGATCCTGGAGGTAATAGGGAGCCGCTGGATTTTGTCGAACAGTGAAATGACACGGTCACATCCGTACTTTGGGAAGAGGGACCAGAACGGGGAGAGACTCGTGGCCAGGAGACCAACCATCATGCCAGTGCAGCAGTGCAGATGTAAGAGGATAAGCATGGAAACAACGGACGTGGATTTGGACAGACTGTGAGAAGCAGTGGGGGATAGAAGGGCCTGGCGTGCTGCAGTCCGTGGAATCGTGAAGCGCCGGACACGACCAAACACCAAGAAAATGATAAAGGCTTGAGCAGGGTGGTGACTGTGTCAGAGGAGAGAAGGGGTCATGTGGGAGGGATGTTTGATGGTGAGAAAGGAGGGAAGATTGGCGGGGCTTGTAACAGATTGGATACGGGGTATGGGAGAGTGGGGAATCAAGAGTGACGCTGAGTTTGGGTGTCTAGGCGGGCTGGGGGTCCACGAGGGTGGTACCCTTGGCAGCAATAAGGAAGTTCAGAAGGAGGGAAAGAGAATGAGTTCAGCTTTGGACTTGTTGAATTTAAGATATGTATGAGGTATCTAGTTCAAGATGTGCAGAGGTCTCTGGAGATCCGGAGAGAAGTTAGGGACAGAGAAGTAGGTCTGAGCATCATCAGTAAAGAGATGGTCATTGAATCCGTGGGAGTTGCTGAGATCACCACGTGACATAGTATGGAGGGCTAAGAGGACACTCTCTCCCCCTTGAAATTTCTTTTGTCCAAGCTATTCATGGACCTGCTGTATCCCCCAGTAGAATGTGAACTCCTTCAGGGCAGGCAGGGGCTGTTTCTTTTTGTCTCTGTATCCTCAGCAGCCTAGTGCTAGGCCTTGTATGTAGCCCGTGGCAGGTGCTTCAGAGATGTTCATCGAATTGGGCTTTTAGGTGGATTCCTGCTCTGCTTTTCTGTATAGGTGCTCCCCTTCCACTCCTCCCTTCCCAAGACACATGCCTTGGGGTGTTGTGCCCTGGGTTGGCCTGGGGGATTGCCAACCCTTTCTCTCTCTTGGAAGATGGGAAAATTGGTCTAAGAAGCAATTGAGTGAAATGAAAGCGGAAGGGGAATTCAGAAGCAGACACACGGGGTGTTTCAAGCTTGGCAAATAGAGGCTAATTATCATGTAGTTGAAAGGGAAAGAAGGGAGCAGAGGCATTTGGCAGCCTCTGGAGAGACCCCAGAGGGCCCTTCATTAGAAGGCTGGCCTTGCTTTTGGGGCCAGAGCACCTGGATGGGCTAGGGCCAACTCTCTTATCCTCCTTTAGTCTCTGAGGAGGGATATTGAAAATACTGATTTTTTGGAGAAAATATGGCTCTGGTTTCCCTGGGGAGTATAGAGTCTAGAGGCTACATTCTCTATGGAGCCAGCCTCTGGGTTCTGGAATCTATCCTTCCTCTCTGCAGAGTAATTTCTGGGATTTAGTTTCTCACCTGTGAAACGGGGACTTTGATTAATTACTGTTGGTGCCCCTCCTTTCCTCCTTCCTTCTCCACATTCTCCTTCTGGGATAGGAAGGAGGTTTTAAATACTTGGATTAAAAAGCAATCTGTAACAATCTCTTTGAAGCCGTTCAAGTGAGCTCTGGGCAAACAAAGGAGGCCCCAGAGCAGACAGGAGACGGTGGGATGTGTTGAAAATCGCTGGATTTGCAGTCGGAACACCTGTGCTCGAACCCGAGCTCTGCCAAGTGCTTCTTGAGTGAATAAGTCGTTTAACCTGACAGAGTTTCTGTTTCTGTTTCTGACAGAGTCACTGTGAACTGAGGGGGTCAAAGTGGATGCTTTCAGAGCTCTCTTCTGGCTCTAAAGCTGATGATTTCTCTGTGAGTTGCAACTTACTACCTGTGTGACTTTGGGCAAGTCACTAATCACTAAGCCTCTATGGGCTTCACTTTCTTCATTTGGAATAACCACAACTGACTTTCACGGAAGGCTTTGTACACGTCATCTCCTTTCATCCTCAGTCCTTCTGAGGAGCTCACTACAGGTACTTTTAGTACCACCATTTTACAGAGGAGGAAACTGAGGCTCAGAGAGGTTAAGTGACTAGACTTGCTCATGTTCACACTGCTAGGGTCAGAAACTGGATTTAAACCCAGGTCTTCCTGAATCCAAGTCCGCCATGCTTTTTTAGGGCCCCCATGCCTCTTGGTTTTCAGCAGACCTTCCCATACAGCCTGTTCAATAAGAAAGGAAGTAAATCGACAAGCATTTATTAAACTACAAAGGTCTTAGACATACGAAAAGTCAAATAGCGCCGCCTTGAAGGAGCTCACAGGGGATGTGCAAGGGAGGTGGTGAATAGAATAAAGAGCATGGGCTCTGAATCTCAGCTCTGGAACTCACTACCTGTGTGATCTTGGGCAAGTCACTTGGTCTTCCCAGAACTCAGTTTCCTCGACTGTAAAATGAAGAGATTGGACCAGATGACTGCCAAGGTCTCCTCAAGCTCCAGATATGGAATCCTGTGAGATACAGAATTGGTACAGATGAATAAAAAATACATGATAAAACGTAACAAAATTATAATAAATAAAAATACACAATTAGTATATAAGGGAAGTTCAAAGTACAGTGTGATGTCCGAAGAGGGTCACGGTCTGAATCAGGGAAGGCTTCATGAGAAGGTGGCACTTGAATTGGAATTTAAAGGAGGGACATTCTAGGTGTAGGTGAACGAGACCATGGCAGATGTACGAAAGGGTGGCAAGTAGCTAGTCTGGGATGGAGCAGAAGGTATATGAGGGAAAGTATAAATGGAAGGACTGAATGTCAGGTTAAGAAATTTGAATTTTATTCGATAGGCAATAATAAAAAGACACATGCAGTCATATTTGTATTAACAACTTCAAAGAGATGCGTGTGGGGGGAGAGGATACTTTGTAACCCTTATGTGGTTATATGTATATATGTGTGCATACATACATCACACACGTGCATGTGATATCATGCGTGTAAGATGTCCTCTACATGTCAATATATCATGTATACATGCTATACACGCATGCATCTATCACACACAAACATGGCAATATGGTATGCCCCCCCATGGATATGTGTATACATATATATATATATACACACATACATGCATACGTGCATGTATATACACACGTATGTGTATGCATATATATTTATACACACATATATAGACACACACACATACATACCAGGGCCAGCTGGGTGGTGCAGTGGATAGAGCACCAGGCTTGGAGTCAAATCCAGCTGTGTGACCCTGGGCAAATCACGTCACCCCTATTTGCCTCAGTTCCTCACCCACAAAATGGGGGCATATTGGAGAAGGAAATAGTCCTCCGGCATGTTTGCCAAGAAAATGTTGAGTTGGACGTGACCGAATGAGTGCCACATGCACATACCACATGAGAGTAGAAAGTATCCCCCCCCCCCCCCCACCGTCCTGTGGGATTGGTGACACAAGTATTATTAATTTTACTTTAGAGATGAAGAAATTGAGACTCGGAAAGGGGAAATGACTTAATCGCCCATGCAGCTAGTAAGCGCAGGAACCAGTACGCACACCTGGGTTGTCTGAGCAGGGCAGAGCTCTTCATTTTAAAAATATTTGTTTATTTATTTAAATTTATTTAAAATATTTTGTCATTTTCATCTCCTAGTGACTTTCCTCCTCCTTCTCTTCCTCCTCCTCCTCCTGTTCTTCCTCCTTTTCCTCCTTCTTTTCCTCCTCCTCCTCCTGTTCTTCCTCCTTTTCCTCCTTCTCTTCCTCCTCCTCCTCCTGTTCTTCCTCCTTTTCCTCCTTCTCTTCCTCCTCCTCCTCCTGTTCTTCCTCCTTTTCCTCCTTCTCTTCCAAGTCCTCCTCCTGTTCTTCCTCCTTTTCCTCCTTCTCTTCCTCCTCCTCCTCCTGTTCTTCCTCCTTTTCCTCCTTCTTTTCCTCCTCCTCCTCCTGTTCTTCCTCCTTTTCCTCCTTCTCTTCCTCCTCCTCCTCCTGTTCTTCCTCCTTTTCCTCCTTCTCTTCCTCCTCCTCCTCCTGTTCTTCCTCCTTTTCCTTCTTCTCTTCCAAGTCCTCCTCTTCCTCCCGCTCTCCCTCATAGAGCCCTCTGATGCGGTAAGTAAGTTCAGTCCAACAAAACGAGTGAAAACCTTGACTATGGCCCGTTCTCCTCTGGTAGTCCACCGCCTCTTTGCCAGAAGGCGGGAGGACACTTTGCTGTCCGTCCTCTGAAGTCCTAACTGTTCACAGTATTGATCGGAATCCTGAATTCCTTCAGTGATGTTTTCTTTTACGCCGTTGCCGCCATCATGTATATTGTTGTCCTGGTTCTGCTCTTCTCTCTTGAGTTCTTTCCCCTGCACCAGACGCTGGATGACTTTAAGGATATGATACGACCGGATCTATGCAAGATACAAAAGAACTGTCTTATACTGAGCTTTGATTCTCCCACTGCAACTGGCACATGACCGGGCCCACGGTGGGTGGGTGACGAAGACTGGTTGAATGGATGATTGAGTGGACTGACAGCTCTGGGCTCCTCCTTGTTCTGTAGGCTGTGGCAAGGATCAGTGAAACAGAATTTGTAAAGGTGTAAGAAAGACAGGCCTGGGAATGACATGCTGGGAGAGAGGAAGGAGTTGCCTCAGGCAGCATCAGAAATCAAGTTGGGTTTTATTTTCAGTCTAGTCTAATCCAATGTTTAGACTAGGTTTAGGTTCTTGAAGGCACGGACTCTGTGTGTGTGTGTGTGTGTGTGTGTGTGTGTGTTTCGTGTCAGCAAACGAAGGCCTAGCACAGTGCCATGCACATAGTAGGTACTTTAAAATGCTTGTTGAATTCATTTGAAGGGAGAAGCTGCTTTGGCTTTACTGCAATGACTCAGTCAACTCCTTAAACGTAGCAAGAGATTTAGGTTAGATTTAAGGAAAGAGAGTGAGGGTGACTGAGGGACGTTGTGGGTTGTCCCTGAGAACTTTTTCAAAATAGGGCACATGCCGCCCCTACTGCCTTCTCATTCTGTCTGAGATGTGCTTGGGAGAAGCGTGAAGTGGGATGATTAGCGGATGCATTATTTCCATGAGGAGAAACAGGGAAGTAGGATGGTTAGTATATCATACCAATAGGAATGTTTGCCTCAATCCTTTGGAGAAGGAAATGGCAAACCATTACATTGTCTTTGCCAAGAAAACCCCATGGACTCATGGATACACAGGGTCATAAAGAGTCAGGCACAACTGAATGACTGAACAGCAACAAATCCAACAGAACTGGGAAATTCTGCTTCAGTGAGAGAAACAGGGAGATGAGATGGTTGGAGTATCATTTTTAGGAAGGGAAACAGAGAGAGAGATGACAATTTAGTGTATCATTTCAACAGGAAAAAACAGGGATAGCTCAGTAGAAGAAACAAAGAATTGGGATGTTGGTATATCCTTTTAATTGGAGAAAAAAGGCAGTAGAATACAGTTAATCCTTAGTCTGTGCCTGCCTTAAAAAAAGTTGAAAAGTGGTTTTAGGCATCTCAGAAGAGATATGAGACAGTTTCCTACTTTATCCTGTCTGCCTCCCAACTCCGATGTCAAGTATGGAGACAGAGTCCGAATAGGAGACTTTGGCTTGGGATCCAGACTGCATTACATAGGTATAAGGGAGCAGCAGAAACAGGTGAAGGGGAAGAGCCTGTCTCTGCCTGAGTTAAGCCTTCAATGTTCTGTGGCCTTGGGGTTGGGTGGAATTTCACAACTGACCAGAGAAATGGGCCAGTTAGGGACACTCCTGGGCCCCATGGTGATTTTTCTAATCTCTTCACAGGGATTGCTATTTAGTGTGGGTTAGGATGGGTATGATCCCTTCAGCAATATTTAATATTTCTTGTAAATAGTCCCCCATTTCATTTAGATTGTCAGATTTATTGGCATATAATTGGGCAAAATAACTCCTAATAATTGTTTTATTTTTCTCTTCATTGGTGGTGAATTCATTTCTTTCATTTTTAATGCTGGTAATTTGATTTTCTTCTTTCCTTTTTTTAAATCAAATTAACCAATGGTTTATCTTTTAAATTATTCCCCCCCCCCCAACCAGCTTCTAGTTTTATTTATTGGTTCAATGGTTTTCATACTTTCAGTTTTATTAATCTCTCCTTTGATTTTTCAGGATTTCCAATTTGGTGTTTAATTGGGGATTTTTGATTTGTTCTTTTCCTAGCTTTTTAGTGGCATGCCCAATTCATTGATCTGCTCTTTCTCTATTTTATTGATGCAAGCATTTAGAGATATGTTTTTCCCTAAGTACTGAATAGCTAGTATTTCTATACATATTTGCATAGCTCATTTGGTCCTCACAGCAACCCTGTGAGTTATTACGTGCTATTATGATCCCCATTTTAGAGAGGAGGAAATTAAGGCAGGAGGAGATTAAGTACAGAGTGTCACAGCTAGTAAGTATCCAAGGCAGGATTTGAGACAAAGTTCAACACTCTATCCACTCTATCGTCTAGCTTCCTTGCTTTATCCTGGCATTCAAAGCCCTCTGAAATCTAGTGCCAACACATATTTCCGACGTCATAACAATAATAATGATATTACTTTAAGCTACATTGATATCATGTTTTAAGGGTTTTCAAGTGCTTTTCTTACAATTACCTTTAGAGGAAGGTAGTTTGTAGAACAGAGGTCTCTATTTTGTAGGTGGAGGGGCATTTTGGAAGAGGATAGAGAGCTGGTTGTTTCTTTTTTTTTTCAGGTTTACAAAATATATTTACTTTGAAAATATTTACATATATTGCCTTATTCAATCCTCACAGCAACCCTGGAAAACAGGTTCTATCATTTTTATCTCCATTTTACAGATAAAGCATCAGGCAGAGAAGTTAAGAGACTTGTCCAGAATCACACAGGTCTAGAAAGTATCTGAGGCAGGATCTGCACAAGTGTCTCCGACTCTAAGACCAGACCTCTCGCCATTATGTCCTCTAGCCAGTAGAGCTTATGTCTCTCATCTGTGGGCTATTGGTCAAGTGATTGTGGATAACCTAAATGTAAATGGCTTCGCTGGCACTAGGAAAACAATGGAAAACAGTCACTAGGAACAAGTTATGTCAGAAGGACAGGATTTATTTTTTGAAGTCTGTTATGCACTATGCCTTGTTTGAGGGGGTTAGTTGTTTCGATAGTCGGGTGCGGGGTGAGGAGGGCCAGTACCAGAGAGGGGGCCGTGTCGGAGGAGAGAAGGGGGCACATTAGTGAGATGTTTCGAAGGTGACCCTCCTTGGCAGCAGATCGGGGGTGGGATGAGAAGTTGAGGGTGACTCCTACTTTGTGAACCTGAGGTCACCTACTCCAGTTCCCTCATTCTACTGATGACGAAACTGAAGTTCAGATTTGCGTGAGGTCATTGAGGCAGATGGTAGTAGAATCAAGATTCAAACTCAGGTCTTCTTTTTGCCCCACGTCGTGTAGATGTGTTTTAGTGGAAGGAAGGGAGGGGGAAGGGAATAAGCCTTTTATGCTTTACAATTTTTTTTTGGTTTTATTTTTGTTTTTTTTGGAGGGGGGTAGGCAGGGCAATTGGGGTTAAGTGACTTGCCCAAGCTCATACAGCTAGTAAGTGTGTCAAATGTCTGAGGTTGGATTTGAACTCAGGTCCTCCTGACTCACTGCGCCACCTAGCTGCCCCAGTGTTATCTCATTTGAATACAACCACCACCCTTGGAGGTAGGTGCTGTTACTATCCCTATTCACAGTTGAGAAAACTGAGCCAGGCAGAGGTTGAGTGACTTCGCTAAGGTTACACAGTTAGTGTCTGTTTGCGGCCAGATCGGACCTCGGGTCTTCCCAACTCCTGGCCCAGTGCTCCATCCTCTGTGTGTGACACCGAGCTGCCCCAGAGGAGTGTCGGTCTTGAAGTGAAGAGAATGGTTTCAAATCTTAGCTCTAACACCGATTAGCCGAGTGACCTTGGGGAGCTCGGTCTCTCTGAATTTTAATTTCCTCCTCTGTGAAAGGGCGATAATAATACCTCAGAAGCAGTGTGGTGTGGAAGTCACTTTACAGACTTTAAATGTATGCTGTTGTTTGCTGAATGACTGGGTACTGCCCACAGGGACATAAAGGCCATTTCAGAGTCAGCTGCCTGTGAAGCCAAGCCATTGACCAGTTAGAGCAAAGGCCAGACTAGACATCGAATCAGAACAAAGGACAAAAGTGAGAAGATGCTATGTACAGCTACAGTAGCTTCAGCCTTGTCTATTCAAATAAGCTGTTGATGTTGGAACATGGGAAATGGAAAAAAGGCAACTCTACTGACCTTGGTTGTCATCATTTCCTAAGAAAACTTTACTGATATAAAGCAGTCACCACAACGAGGAGGCCGTGAAACCCCGAAAAAAGCCAGAAGCGCCTGGTTTCCTTGCCACGCAGAGAGACGTGGCATCTAAGGGCAGCCGTGGTTTAGAATGCAAACTCATTTGTAGGACGTTATGGAGGAAGATGTTAGAAGAGTGTGAAAGTAGCATTTCATAAAAGTCAAGAGCTATAGGAGTGAAAACAAGTCTAGAGAAAGCTTGGCATGGAACCCAAATGAGCTACATCATCCTGCAAGTATTTGTAGATAAAACTGGCAACAGAGCAATAATTAGGTGAAAAATGGAACTCATTTATCCACATTTCAATACTTCTATTTTCATTGTTGGTGACGGTGAAACTGCCAACATTTAGATCCTGGTCCTTGAGTTCCAGATGCAGCGAGGAAAGAAAAATGGCACTTAAGCTAAAATTAGGGAAGAGAAGCTGGACCAGACCGAGTACACAGTGAGCAATCCACATTGGAGGTGATATAATCTTGAAAACACTGAAGGATCATTTTACAAGACATCTCACATTGGGGATGATACCGAAAGAACGGAAAAAAATCATGAACGTTATTATTACCTAAAAATAGTTGAGAAGACATCAGAAACAGATGACTCATGCCCACTTTGGAAAGCCAAGGGACCTTTTTCATCTGACTTGGAACTGAAACCTCTTATAATGTAATGTCTCCCTCCTGTTAGACAGGGAGCTTCTTGAGAACAGGGGCTGTTTTTTTCTTTGAATCCTCAGTGCTATCACCGTGCAATGTATATAGTAAAAACTTAATAAATGCTCATTCCTTACGTATGCAATTGTAAAAACAAACTACAAGTGTAATATTTTGTTGAAAATATTAGAAGAGAACAGGCAAGTTTTCATAAACTACTTTTTATAGCATATCACATCTTTACAATTCCACAATTGACTGAAAAGGGGTAGAGAATTAAGATCTTGCTGTGTTTATTGTTTAGTGCTCACAAAAAAAATTGTCATTATAGCAAAATATAGCCTTCAAGGTTTTCTCTCCCAACAAAGAGCCTCTGGTGTGTATATACACACACATATGTATATGCATATATGCATTTATGTGTATATGTATATGTGTGTGCATGTGTACATCTATCTATCTATCTATACACAAAGAGAGAGAGAGAGAGAGAGAGAGAGAGAGAGAGAGAGAGAGGAGAGAGAGAGAGAGAGAGAGGGAGAGAGAGAGAGAGAGAGAGAGCATATGCAACCATATAGATAACTCTTTTCAAGGGAGGCATAAGATAAGGGGATGTATGCTTGACACCTGATCAGTGTTTGTCACTGATATGGGGGAATGTCCTACCCAGGGTCATATTGGAACAGGGATTCCCATCCTTGATGAGATCCTCTAGATGTTTCTGTTTGTGGGTGATACTGGGCTAATTTCATCAAGCTCCAAAACATTGCTGGACCTTCTTGGTGATGTTCATGCTTACTCAAAAGAGATCAGCCTTACTATCCATAGAGGACAAACCAATTGGATAAAAAATGCCTGTTGTTCAGATTGTTGCCCCAAGTTGGATGGGCAGCCCATTGAGTTAGGCCATTGTTAGAACATATATCTAGGAAATGTATTAGTACATATATGTAGATGCTATAAATAGTCAAGGAATTTGGCTCAGAATTGAAGAGTATCATACTAGGGAAATTGTGCAGCACTTTTGGTAACCTCAAAATTGTTCCCTAGCACAAAATTCTTTTTGTTAAACTTTTTTTTTGCAATTATGTAAAACATTTCCATATTAGTCATTTTGTACAAGAAAGCTCAAATAAAAGAAAAAAAATGAAAGAAAGAAAGTGAAAAACAGCCTGCTTCAGTCTGTATTCAATCAATATTGGTTCTTTCTCTTGAGGCAGATAGTATGCTTCATCATTAGACCTTTGGGGTGTCTTGGATCATTCTATTGCTGAGAATAGCTAAGTCATTCACAGTTCTCCATCGAACAATATTGCTGTTACTTTTTACAATGTTCTCCTGCTCTCTGTTCACTTCACTGTGTATCAGTTCATGTAAGTTTTCCAGGTTTTTCTGAAATCATCCTGCTTGTCATTTCTTACAGCTCAATAGTATTCCGTTATAATAATATACCACAGTTTGTTTAGCCTTTGATTTCCAATTCTTTGCTACCATAAAAATGACCTGCTATAGATATTTTTGTACAAATAAGTCCTTTCCCCTTTTTTGGGGGATGTTTTTGGGATACAGACCTAGCAGTAATATTGTTAAATCAAAAGGCACGCACAGTTTTATAGACCTTTGGGCATAGTTCCAAATTGCTCGCCAGAATGGTCGGATCAGTTCACATCTCTACCGACAGTGCGTTAGTGTCCCAGTTTTCCCACATCCCCCCAACATCCAACATTTTCCTTTTTTGTCATGTTAACCATTCTGATAGGTGTGAGGTGGTACCTCAGAATTGTTTTAATTTCCATCTCTCTGATCAGTAGTGATTGAGAGTATTTTTTCATACGCCTATAGATAGCTTTGATTTCTTTGTCTGAAAACTGCCTGCTTATATCCTTTGACTATTTATTGATTGGAGAATGATTTGTATTTTTGTAAATTTCACTCAGTTCTTTGTATATTTGAGAAATGAGGCCTTTATCAGAGATGCGTGTTACAAAAATTTTCCCCTAGTTTTTGGCTTTCTTTATAATTTTGGTTGCATTGGTTTTGTTTGTGCAAAAACTTTTAAATTTTATGTAATCAAAATTATCTATTTTACATTTTGTAATGCTCTCTATATCGTCTTTGGTCCCAAGTTCTTCCCTTATCTATAAATCTGACAGATAAACTATTACATGCTCTCTTAGTTTGCTTATGGTATCACCCTTTGTGGGTAGATCATGTACCCATTTTGACCATATCTTGGTATATCACAGAATTCTTTGAATGCCAAGAGGCAAGCTAGGTGGTGCAGTGAATAGAGATCTCTGAGGCTGCAGTCAGGAAGACCTGAGGTCAAACATGACCGCAGATGCTTTCTAGCCATGAGATCCTGGCTATGTCTCGATTTCCTCAACTATAATGTGGGATGATAATAGCATCTGCTACCTCTCGGGGTTTTTGTGAGGATGACATTGATTTAATCAATCAGCATTTATTAAGCCCTGTTCCAGGCTCTGTGCTAAACACCAGGGACAGAAAAAGAGGCAGAGGACAGCTCCCTTAAGGAGCTTCCTTCTAATGAGGGAGACAGTGAATAAACAAATATGTATAAACAAGCTATATTCAGGATAAATAGGAAATAAGCAACAGAGAGAAGGCACTAGAATTATGAGGGTTTGGAGAAGGCTTCTTGTAGAAGATGAAATTTTAGCTGAGACTTAAAGGAAGCTGGGGGAGCAGGTAGAGGTGAGGAGGGAGAATATTTCAGGCATGAGGGATAGCCAGAGGAAATGCCTGGAGCCTAGAGACAGAGCATCTTGTTCATGGAAGCAAGGAGGCCAGTGTCACTGGATCCAAGAGTACATGTTGGGGAGTAAGGTTTAAGAAGACTAGAAAGGTAAGAGGAATCCAGGATATAAAGGACTTGGAACACTGAACAGAAGATTTTGTATTTGATCCTGGAGGTAATACTGGTAAAAATACTGGAGTTTATTGGGTAGAAGGGTGACAGGGTCAGACCTGTACTTTAGGAAAAATCACTCTAGTGGTTAAATGGAGGATAGATTGGAGTGAGGAGAGACTTGAGGTAGGAAGACTTACTAGCAGGCTGTTGTAATAGTCCAGGCATGGGGTGATGAAGGCCTGTACCAGAGTGATGACAGAGGAAAGACGGGGGTGCATTGGAGAGATGTTGCAAAGGTGAAGTTGACATGTCTTGGCAACAGATTGGGTATGGGGGTGTTGAGAAGTTGAGGATGACTCCTAGGTTGTGAGCCTGAAGGATTAGAAGGGTGGGCGGTGTCTGCTACAGTAACAGAGAATGTAGAGGGAAGAGGATTTAGGGGGAAGGACAGTGAGTTCAGCTTTAGACCGTGTTGAGTTTAAGATGTCTACTGGACATCCGGTTTGAGATGCCCAAAAGGCAGGTGGAGATGTGAGATTGGAAGTGGGTGGAGAAATTGGGACAGGAAAAGTAGATTTTATAACTGTCAGCATAGAGGTGGTAATTAAATCCATGGGAGTTGATGAGATCCCCAACTGAAGTAGTATAGAAGGAGAAGAGAAGAGAGACCAGGACAGAATCGTGTGGGATAACTACCATTAGAGGACGTGATCTGGAAAAGGGTCTACCAAAGGAACAGTCAGAAAGGAAGGAGGAGAACCAGGAGGGAGTGATGTTCCAAAAATCTAGAGAGAAGAGAGCGTTCGGGAGGAGAGGGTGATTAATAGTGTCAAAGGTTATGGAGAGATTAAAGAGAATGAGGATAGAGAAAAGGCTATTGGATTTGGCAACTAAGAGATCACTGGTAACTTTGGAGAGGGCAGTTCCAGTGGAATGATAAGGTTGGAAGCTGGAAGGGGGGGGTAAGGAAGAGAATAAAAAAGAGAGAAAGTAGAAGCACCTATCATAGACTCCTCTTTGAGGAGTTTAGCTACTAGGGCAGAAGAGATAGTGGATGATAGTAGGGATGGAAGGATCAAGTGCCTGGCACATAGTAGGTACTTAATAAATGCTTGCTTGTTTCTTTCCTTCCATTCTGCGGTATTTTCCCAGTGATGGTGTGTGGTCGTGAATCTTGGAACATTAAAATCTCTGAAGAAACAAAGTTGTGGGCCAATGGAGAAGATTGATGGTGGTCAAAAGTAGGCCGTAGTATATTTACTGTGATAATCTGGGTACAAGAAGGGGTGTGTCAGCCAGTCAGTCAGTAAGCACTGGTAAGGGCTTGCTATGGTGCCAAGTACTATGCTAAGTGCTAGGGACATCAAGAAAGGTAACAACAGGGAAAGATAATTAAAGGGAAGGTTGGCCAGTTATGCATTAAAGTAAAGAATGATAGGACAGCGTGAATACTCTACTGGTGCCTTAGGGAAAGTTCTTTGTGGAAGATCTGTGGGAGACAAGACTTCCTCAGGATGAACCACCATCTGGAATATGTCCCTATACTTTCCGCTCAGGACTCAGCATCTGTGTGTTTAGTAGCAGCCAATTAAAACACTTAGGTTTTGGGCCCCCCCTGAGGGAGTTAAGGTATAGTTCTTGATTTTTGATTCCTGCCAAAGCCAATACCTCTTTACATAGTTGGTTCTCAGAGTTACTAATGAATCCTAACAAGGAAAGAGGGAAGGAAGTAAGCATTTATTAAGCACCTGCTGTTGTGCTGGACACCGCACGAAGTGCTTTACAAATACCATCTCCTATGATCTTCGGAATAACGCTGCAGGGTGGGTGCTGTTATTATCCCTATTTTACAGTTCAGGAAACTGAGGCAGGCGGAGGTTAAGTGACTTGCCCAGAGTCACACAGCTAGTAAGTGTCTGAGGCCAGATTTGAACTCAGGCCTTCTTGACCCCAGGCCCAATGCTCTGTCCACTGAACCACAGAGCTGCCTGTATACAGCCTATTATAAGATTAGGCTTTGTGGTCTTGAGACCACCGTGGCAGTCTCCCGTTAAGGGAGGCTCTAGCTCGTAGAATACAAGCATGGAAACCATTGTTATAAGATTAGGC
Organism: Trichosurus vulpecula; assembly: GCF_011100635.1. NCBI lineage: Eukaryota > Metazoa > Chordata > Mammalia > Diprotodontia > Phalangeridae > Trichosurus > Trichosurus vulpecula. The sequence goes on along the minus strand of NC_050579.1, from coordinate 271,693,552 downwards.
CCGATGGTCTTGAACCCATCATCACAGCCTTTCATTAAGGGATAGCTTATAGAACATACCCATGGACAATACTGAAAATAAATATTTTTCAAAGGTTAGTACAGCTGGGTCCTCTGAATAATATTTTGTCTACTACCAGCTTGTTTTTTCTCTCTGATAACAAACCTCCAAAATAACATTTTCCCCTGACCCTTGGTATGCAACTCTTCCCTCCAGCAGGAGCATACCTTCCTGCTGAATGGACCCCTGTCTTTGTGCTCCCCAACACAGCATTGTCCTTACATGAATTATACTCTTTGTTAGTGTGCATGCCTGAGTGGTGTGTTGGGTCCCCTTTTCCTTTCTCCCTTTGCTTTGAACTGATTCCTGTTGTTTCATATGTTATTCTCAACACCCTAACTCATTAAGGGGGTGCTTTCTCCAGTGTTTCTGGATGTTCCATGGGCCTTTCCTTAGGAGTAAACTGAGTATCTGGACAAGGGCTTAACTTGTGACAGCCACATTTACGCTGGGGGCGTAGGGGACTCTGAGCTCAGTTGTAGAAAGCAAGGGTCAATAGAGGAACCCTCTATGGGAGGGGGCTGTTACAAAACACAGCCACATACAGAGAAATAGTTATCTTATAATGCCTTATGCTTTAGTAACATTATCGTTTCCCGGATGGGTACGACTGGTTAAAATGGTCTGATGCCATTGAGATGTTGCTTCCATTTTTCTTATCTCCTTTGAGAGATCATAAGCTTCAAAGGCCCAGGGCCATTTTATATCCTACAGGCTAGTGGAATGACTTGGCAAGACATTCCTCTAAACACAGTGAGCTCCTAGGTTCTCTCTTGACCAAAGTCCAAAGTCATCATTTAGTGTTTGTTTGTGAATGCTCCCTTTCATGAGACTATACATCAAGTGAAGGTGAAGAAGTTGAATGAACGAGGACTCTCTCTCTCTCTCTCTCTCTCTCTCTCTCTCTCTCTCTCTCACCCTCTCCCTCTCTCTGTTGAGAGGGTAGGCAGGAAGGAGATCTCTTTTTCTTTAGGTCTCTGGGCTAGGGTTGGGGGTAGGGAGGTAGCAATAACATTTCTATCTAGAGAACCTGGACATTCCTCAATGTCATAGTGTTGGAGCAGCCCCACAGAATGTCAAGAAGCTATATGGATTGGCGGGGTGGGGGGGTGGGGATGGGATGTGAGGATGCAATGAAGGAGTCACCCCCCTAATTCCCCCTCCATCAGTCAACGGATAGGATGTATGATTTTCCATTTTCCTTCCAATTTATTAAACCAGCATTTTTATGACCCAGTCATGTTAAAAGTAAAAATAAGGCAAATTCCACTTCATATTCCAATTGACCTTTAAGCTCAGGGTAGTGGATGAGGCTTGGACGTGAGGGCTTCTAAACACTATTGGTAATGAGATGCATACTTTCCTCTCCTTCCTTGAACTGTCTGTGCATGGTGATCTGTGACTGGAGGGGGATTTCTCAGTTATTTTCCCTCCGTTTCTGTCTGAACTCTTTCTCCTCCTCCCTCCCTTCTTTCCTCCTTCACCCCCCCTCTCCTCTCTCTCTTTCTTCTCCCTGCCACTCCAGAGAATCTCTAGCTGTCCCTGACTCTTTCCAGAGAACTTTCTTTTTCTCTCTTTTTCTGTGTCTTCTATCCTCCATCTTCCTTTGCTCTTTTGTTCTCCTCAGCTTCCTTCCTTCCTTCCTTCCTTCCTTCCTTCCTTCCTTCCTTCCTTCCTTCCTTCCTTCCTTCCTTCCTTCCTCCCTCCCTCCCTCCCTTCCTCCCTTCCTTCTTTCCCCCTTTCTCTTCCTTCCCTCCTGCCCCTCTCTCCTTTTTCTATTACCTGTCACCTCTCTCTCCTATCTCCTGCTTTCTATCACCTATCTCCTTCTTCTTCCTCCTCCTCTCTCACCTCTTTGTCTGTCTGGTTCTGTTTCTCCCTCTCCTTTCTTCCCCTGTGCCCTTTTCCTCGATTTGCCTGTCTGTCTCCCTGTCTCCATGTGTCTGTGTGTCTGATCATCCATCTGTCTGCCTCTCCCTTGCCCCTCTAAGTCATTGTTATTGTTACTTTAAACACTCGGTGTGCAGTGACTTCAGAGAGAAGGGCTGAGTCAAACAGAGAACAAGTAGCTGTTGACATGTACATCTGTTCCTCACCAAGCACAACTCCTTTCCACTTCCAGCTCTGCCATATCCCTTCGTTAAACCATTTAATAGGAGAGTCTGCTCTGGCTCCAGCAGCTCAGCCCTAGGAGCCCTGGTGACTTCTGGGTGGAGGATTGCCCCAGGCGTCAGTCTTAGTGGTGTGGCTGGGGATGGACCCAACCCGGGATCTTCCTTCTCAGGCCTGCCTTCTTTTGCATTTTTGGAGAGTAAGGGCTGAGTGTGTCTTTGGGGACCTGCCAACTGAAGCCCTTCCCTTCTTTTTAGCTAAACTGGTTTTGCTCTTCCTCCCATGTGCCATTCCATCTTAAGGCTTTGGATGGAGGGCTGAACCTGGAGTCATTAAGACCTGAGCTCAAATCCTGCCTTGATGTGTGACCCTGGGCAAGTCACTTAACCTCTCTCTAAGTTTGCTCTTCTGTGAAAGCACACAATAACAGCACCTGCTTCCCAGGATTATTATGAGGATCCAGTAAGATAATATGTGTAAAGTGCTTTGTAAGCCTTCAAGTGCAATGCTTTGTTAGCTATTCACTGTCTTTTGTGCTAGCCAGCCTCCATGCCTGGAATGTTCACCAGTTTTCTCCCAAAAGCAGCTCAAGTTCCACCTCTCTGAAACCTCCCCTGATCTCCTGCAGCTTCTCATGGATTTTGTCCCCCAGCTCCAGCTGCCTTCTGTTTGTTTGATTTCTACTTACAGATGGCACTTGTGACCCAGGGAGGTATCCTCTTTTTCCCAAAGCGCCTTTGCTCTTAGTTCAGATAAACCAGGTTCAGTCCTAGGGGAGTTTGACCCCTGCCCTCCCCACCAAAAGAGGGGGTCATGTTTTTTCTCATACTCATGCTTGTACTTATGCTTTTTCTTTGATTCATTTTGCTCTCACCCGGGAGTCCTGGGGAAAATCTCTTACACAGAGGTATAGTTCAACCAAACTTAGGTATGGTTCATGTCCAATGTCTCCCTAAAAGGTATTGGTTGGGTCTCTTCAAGAAAAGAACTCAATGGGCAGAATGGTAGATATTAGGTATAGGACAGCTACTTATTTCTCCAAAGCAAAAGCAATGTTTAAAATACCAAAGACTCATAATTGTGCATTAACATACATTGAAGACGTAAACTTAACTCATCATCCTTTTTATACACTCCTGGGAGAGGTAAAGACTGCCAGGGGACCTGTGGGCCTGCTGAGTGGTTATTTCATGTTCACCGTCTCAATTGAAATTTGACTAAAGGGTGAACCGAGGCAATCTCTGAGCAAGTTAACATTTATTAGCGGGGGCATGCTGTCTGTCAATAAGTGGGTCAGTGGATTGCCTCCATTTATGCCAAAGGCCCCAAGCAAAAGGACAGGTTTTGGGGAGTACAATGCAGTACAAAGAACAGAATAGGCAGATGACATCATGGAATCGAGGGCCACGTGCCTGATTACAGAGCTGAGGCATAGGGAACAACATGATTGGTTGGAAGTTTGGTATTGGGGCTAGTAATGATCCTCCTTCTTTCATGAGACTAAGAAGTGCTCATGGTTCAGAGTCCGCCTGTAAGATAGTGGCCCTGACTGTTTGGAAAGCAAACCAGATGTCCTTGAAGGATAGCTCGGAGAGTAAAGATATCAGACCCAAGTCCCTTGTGTTCACACGCATTCTCCAAGCTCAGTTAAATTCCTTGGGTCAGGAATGGACCAGTGATTAGCAGGGGAGCTGAATTTCTAAAATTAACCCATTACAGACCAGCTGAATTTCTGAACTAAGCTCGAATGTAGAGAACCATGATGTAAGCACTTACAGGATAAAAACAGTTACAGGACAAAATCAATTAATTGTGAATAGGATCAGTAAATAAATGATACAGAATCAATCTTAATCTTCTTATCACCTTAGATCTATCTGTCTCAGAGAAACCCAAGGTCCACATTATCTGGCAAACCGGGTATTTGGTTTGCTAGATGATTCATCCTCCTTCTCTGAGAAGGGTATATAGTTGGAAGGAACACTTTTTCTTGGGCAATCAGTACTGGATTCAGTGATTCTAGACCTCTTGAGCTCATAAAGTAGCAGCTGAGGTTGGACAGCCGTCTCTTAGCAGCACTCTTTGGTCACCTGTGCTCAGGGAAAGAAACACAAAACAGAAGAGGTAACCAGAGACTTGAGGTGCAGTCTCAGGATCACCTACGCAGGGATATGTTCTTGCTGCTGTATGTTCATGGCCACCATAGATGCTACTGGGGAGAGGCAGGGGAGAGAAATCAGTCCCCCTCTCCCCAACCCATTAGAAAATCCAAGGGAGAAAGGGAAAATTGCCAGAGTCAGAAGCAACATGTTCCTGAGAGACAGATGGAGACTTTGGCCTCTCTTTCCAAAGTTTACTGAGTGGGCAATTCTTTCTGGGTCAGTTGCCAATCGTCTTTGACATAGTCCTTTCTCCCTCCCTTAAACTACTTCCCCTTCCATCATGAGGACCAAGGGACTGATATGGAGCTGCTAATAACTCACGTCCTTTAACAAGGTGCTAAAGAGAGGTGGCTCATTGAAAGGGTGCCAAATATGTGGAAGAGGACTCTCTTCAGATGTGTCCGTGCCATCTTCCCTAATACACAAGAAGCTCCTTGAGGGCAAAAACTTTTGTTTGGCACAGTTCCTGGCACATAGTAGGCTAATAACAAATACTTGTTGATTGATTTTCTTTTTAAAAGAGACTTTTATTAATGTCCTTCTTTATTGATTAGATTTCCCTCCGTATCCCTGCCTCATTTAGGAATTATCCTTTATAACAGAAATATTTTACATGAGAAAAAGTTGGTTAAAACCAATCAACATAAAAAATCCGATGTGATATTCCGTGTTCCACACTTGTGGACTGTGACCTTTGGAAAGGGACCAGGGGAGATGCTCTTCTTTGGGGCCAAGTTTGTTCTTTATAATTTTGCAGCATTCATGTTCTCTTGCTTTGTGTCTGTTCTTTATATTGTTATAGTCATGGTGTATATAATTTTCTTGGCTCTTACTTCGCTTTGCATCAGTTCATATAAACTTTTCCATGCTTCTTTGTGTTGCTTGTGTCAGTCATATCTTATAGCACAGTAATATTCTTACACCCATGAGCTACAGTTTGTTTAACCATTCCCCATTTGATGTACGTCTATTTTGTTTTGAATTCTTTGCTATAACTACAAAAAGTACTGCTATAAATATTTTGGTCTCTATAGGGACTTACTTTTTAGCAATTACCTCCTTGGGATATAAGCCCAGCAGTAGAATCACTGAGTCAAAATGTACGGGCATTTTAATCACTTTATTTGCATAATTACAAATTGCTTTCAGATTCACCAACCATGTACTAGTGCATCTGTCTTTTCAACAAAACAACGTTGGCCGTTCCCAGATTTTGTCATCTTTGCTGATTTATCAGGTGAGGGTGGAACCTCAGGGTTGTTTTAATTTGCATCTCTCTTATTATTAGTGATTTGGGGGAGTCTTTCATATGGTTGTTAATAGTTTGCAGTTCTTCCTTTGAGAATTCTTTGTTCATATCGTTCGACAACTTGTCTATTGAGGAATAGTGAGTGACTGACTTTCAATCATAGGATCATAGATTTAGGTCTGGAAGGGACTTGGGAGAGATATCACCAAATCTGACTCTCAATTTATATACATGAAGAAATAGAGGCAATCAGCCACAAGGGTCTTCTGAGCTATGATAATTTGCCTGGAATTAAGTTGGATGCTGTGGGGGAGATGTTGTGGTACAAAAGCAGTGGTCTATGAATTAGAAAACCTAGTTTATAGCCCAAGCTTTACTCTGATTTGCTGTATGACCTTGAATAGATGGCACTAGGTTTCCGAGCCTAGTTTTCTTATCACTGTTCAACCAATCAAACACTTATTAAGCATATCTAGTATGTGCCAGGCACTGTGCTAAATTCTGGGAGTACAAAAATAGGCAAAATACAATCCCTGACCTAAAGGAGCTTCCAATCTAATGGAGAAAGTCACTCTGCCCTTACCTCATAGCATTGTTGAGAGGATCGAATCAGACAAATCGGATTATTCTCTGCCCCCCAAGTGGCCATATGCTTTCCACTTCCTTGCCTTTGCTCATGCTATTCCTGTCTCATCACCTGTCGAAACCTACCCATTCTGGAAAGCCCAACTTAAATGCCATCTCTTCCACGATCTCTTCTTGACTCTTCATTAGTAATGACTTTCCCTGTCAGCACTTTGTTCCAAACTCCTATCTGATTCATTTAGCATGTGATTTTTTTGAGGGATTGGGGGACCTATAATCCCTCCCTCCCTCCCTCCCTCCCTCTCTCCTTTCCTCCATTCCTTCCTTCCTTCCTTCCTTCCTTCCTTCCTTCCTTCCTTCCTCCCTCCCTTCCTTCTGTTTCTGCCCTGGGCTGGTTCACCCCTTCCTAGGCACTCTAGTGACCCTCCCTTCCCAAGGGCTCATATTAATCCTAAACTTTGAGTGGTGGACATCTGATGGGATTAGCTCTCTGTAATTCAGATCTCTGGAGCACAGGAGATTGGCTACTTTCACCCTCTCCAGAGGCAAGGATTATAGGAGTATGCCACCCCACCAGGCTGGACATTTGAGTTCATTGGTCTGGGGGCTTTCCAGTGAGGAAGCCCTTCCTACCAATGAAAACCAGCTTCTGCTTTGCAACTTAGGGTTAGAGAGTTAATTACCTTAGTGTACTGGTTGGTCAAACAACTTGCCCAGGGTCACACAGTATTATGTGTCAGGTGTGGGAATTGCCCCCATGTCTTCCGGACTGTCCCCACTGCCTCAGCAATGACACTGTGTATTGCTTCTCCCCGAGCTTTAAGTTACGGACTGTGTCTTACGGAACCTCTCTATCCAGCCAGGCACTGTGCTGTGTTCACAGTAGGTAGGTAATTAATAAATGTTTGTTGAATCGAATGGAAGATAAGGCTGACCTTGATAGTGAGCCAGTGTCAGTTAATCAGCATTTATTAAGCACCTACTACGTGCCAGGCACTGTACTAAGCATTGGGGATACAGTCCTTCCTCTAATGAGGAGGAGATGGAACCTTTGGGAGGGACATCTAGTCACCGACACTTCTAGAGCTCTCTGAGGTTGGCAAAGTACGTTTCTTCAAGAACTGTTAGGCAGTACAAATATGATCTCTATGTCAGAGGAGGGAGCGCACATTCAGAGAGGCAAGGGACTTGCCCAGGGTCACATGTCTCTGAAGAGCATAGCTCAGACCCAGGTTTGTGTGTGTGTCTGTTTTTACTACAAATCCAGTGTTTTTTTCTTTCCATTCTGTTCTCTTGTCATGAGCCACCTGTCCCTGAGAACAAGACAAGGAATAGAGAGGGACAAAGAGAAAGTGGAGCAGATGGGATGGGGTTCTTGCTCTCAGGAAGCTTACCCTTTAGGGAGAAAATCAAAACAACCTCTAATAACAATAACAGAAAAATAGACTGCGGAGCGTGCCAGAGAATTGTGGACAAAACACAGTGACCTTTTACAGGAGAGAGGAGGTTGTTCTGCTATGGGGCTGAGTAAGTAGGCCATTCAGTCAATCAATCAGCAGGTATTTATGGAGTCCAGTCTTATGTGGGCTACAGGGAGAAGTAGAATTCAGTCCGGCAATCTACCAAACATGAATTAAGAAACTGTTCTGGGAAGGAGGAGATGGGGAGAGAAGATGGTTTGTTAACTGAAAATAAAAGAATTTTTTTTTTTTAAAAAAGAAACTACTAAGGGGCAACTAGGTGGTGCAGTGAGCAGAGCACCAGCCCTGGAGTCAGGAGGACCTGAGTTCAAATCCAACCTCAGACACTTGACACACTTACTAGCTGTGTGACCTTGGGCAAGTCACTTAACCCCGATTGCCCTGCCCTTCCCCTTCCAAAAACAAACAAAACAACAACAAAAAAGAAACTACTATGTGCAGGGTGCTATGCCAGGCAGAGGAATGTGGAGATGGAGGATGATACAGAGATTTCTTTCAAGGAGCCCATTATCAGACAGGTGGATAGAGAAAAAGGTAAGTGAGAAGGATCAGTCCTGGCTGCCAAAGGGCCGTGGGAAATTTGAGAAGGGAGATATCCCTTTTGTTTGGATGGGGGCCTCTCAGGGGAGGGGGCCCCTGTGTTAGGCCTCAAAGGAAGAGAGGCTGAGATGGAGGGATGGAGAAGTCCATTGGGAGACAGTGTGAGCAAAGATGGAGGAGAGGGGAGAACAGAGGGCTGGAGGTTAGTAGTCCAACGTGGCTGGAATGTGGAGAATATGAAGGGGGTGGCATGACTTGAGGCTGAAAAGGGAGGCTGGAGGCAGGCTGTATAGGACCTCGAAGGCCAGGACCGGGAGTTATTCCATTGAGAATGGGAAGATTTGAGAATGCTGAAGATTTTTGAGAAGAGAAAGGACATGACCAGAGCTATACGTTAGGAGTGCTCTAGCAGTGCCGTGGGCAGCTGGGTGGTGCGGTGGGTGGAGTAGGGGGCCTGGAGCCAGGAACACTCATCTTCATGAGTTCAGCTCCAGCCTCTTACTTGCTAGCTGTGTGACCCTGGGCAAGTCACCTCACCCGGTTTGCCTCAGTTTCCTCGTCTGTAAAATAAACTGAAGAAGGAAAGGGCAAACCACTCCAGTATCTTTGCCAAGAAAACCCCAAAGGGGGTCCTGAAGAGTTAGTCAGACACAACTGAAATGACTCAACAACCACAAATATAAGGTAGTTTGGGAGGGAGGACACTGGCAGTTGAGGGGATAAGGGTTAGGTTACTTACCCAGAGACCCACAGCTAGTAAGTGTCTGAGGTCAGATTTGAACTTAGGACTTCCTGCCTCCAGGTCCAGTGCTCTCTCAACTGACTAGACAGCCTTTAAAATCCCCTTGTGAATCATCTATAAAGGGGTAATGATTGAATAGAAGCAGCGGCTCTGGGCCTGGAGTCAGGAAGACCTGAGTTCAAATGTGACCGTAGACACTTACTAGCTGTGTGACCGTGGGCATGACTATTTGACCTTGTTTGCCTCAATCTACCGGAGAAAGAAATGGCAAACCAGTCCAGTATCTGCCAAGAAATCCTCGTGGACAATGCTGGTGTGCTGTGGGCCACAGGGTTACGAAGAGTCGGACATGACTGAACGAGCAGCGATAATGACAGCGCTCGAACCCTTGGCAATATGAGATTCTGAAGGGAGGGTGCTGAGTGAAAAAAGGGCCCAGGACAGAGCCCTGAACAGACACGCACCTGAAGGCCGGAGGAGAACGAGAAGGAGCAGTCAGACGGGTGGGAGGAGAGCCAAGAAAGATCATTGTCACAGAAGCCAAGGGAGGAGAGGATAATCAGGAGGAGGGGGTGGCTGATGAAAGCTGAAGAAAGGAGGAGGATGAAGACTGGAGAGGAGCACTCAGCATCTTAGAGAACGCCTTCACTGTGTGACCTGGTCCTGCTCTCAAGGACCTTTTGGTCCAGATGGGGAGCCAGGGTGTAGACACATGGAAAAAGTGCAATGATAGGAGAAAGGTTCAAGAGAAATGCAGCATATGAGATAACACAAAGTCGTGTGTGTGTGTGTGTGTGTGTGTGTGTGTGTGTGTGTGTTGGGGAGGAGTATCAAATGAGCCCCTGATTGACAGTGCTAGGTCACAGAACGTGAGAGTTGGAAGAAGCCTCAGACATGATCTTATCCAATTCTCTCATTTTACAGAGAAGAGAAATGAGCCCTGGATAGTGGAAAGAATTTGTCCAAGGCCATGTGGGCAGTGAGTGGCAAAGCAGGGATTTGAGCCCTGGCCTTCCAATTCCAAGTTTTCTTTCCATTGTACAATGCTGCTCTTAGAGGAGCCAGGCTGGAATAGTCTTATGTAGGGGGTGGGGTGGGGAGAGAGAGAGAGAGAGAGAGAGAGAGAGAGAGAGAGAGAGAGAGAGAGAGAGAGAGGGAGGAGGAGGAGGAGGAGAGATAGACAGACACAGAGACAGAGAGGAGAGAGAGGGAGAGAGAAGGGAGGAAGGAGAGGTCTGGGCAGAGTTTATAATGTGGGGAAGGGCTAAAGGAGGCAGGAATATTAACTGTACTCACTTCTGCTTTTGAATGCATTCTCCCCCTTCCCCTTCTTTTTAGTCCAGAGATATGATTCTATCAGCAATTGGAACTCCTGGTGAGGGAACTCCTTCCACCAATGCAGATTGGCTCTTCAGTTTCCAGTCTTAGAATTGCCTGGGGTGGGGGTGGGAGGGGCACTGCAAAGTTATGCAACTTGTCTAGGGTCACACAACCAGTATGTTTCAGAAGTGGGGTTTGAGCCCAGGACTTTCTGATTCTGAACCTGGCTGTTTCTCTACCGTACCTCACTGCCTCTCCCTGTCCATTTTTTAAAAGTATGCTTCACCACTTCTTCCATGAAGTCTTCCCTGAGAAACCATGTAGCCTAGTGTAGAGGGTGCCAGTTTTGTGTTCAGTCTTCAAATTCTGCCTCTGGAACTTACCCTCTCTCAGTCTCAGTTTTCTCCTCTGTAAAATGGGAATGATATCTATCTCGCTTGACTCAAGATTGTTGTGAGACTTTAAGTGATATCATGTATGTAAATTGGATTTCAAGGTTTCAAGAGCTATATAAATGTCAGTTATTATTATCATCTTCCAGTCTCCCTTATCCTTCACTAAACCTTTGTCCTGGCCCTCTCTCATAGACTTATGTGTTACTGGGTACCATAGTAACCTGAGTTTGTCTTATCCCTTTATTAGACTGAGCTTCATGAGGGAAGAGGCTATGCTTTATCCGAACTTCGTGTCTCCCCAACACCTATGGTACTCTCAGACACAGTTGGCATAAATAAATGAATGAGTTGGGGTCCTACGTTAAAATTCTGGCCCTGTTCTTGACTCCGTGAGTAGAGAGGCAACTTGGATTTCAGTTTGCTGCTCCTTCATTTATTCAGTTGGCAGATAGTCATTAGGCACTGATTGTGTGGGAGACCCTGTGCTAGACACTGACACTCGAATATTTCTCCCACTTGCCTTCTTCTCTTCACGCACGTGGTCTCACTTCCCTTGTTCAGGCCCTTGTCACCTCTTACCTGGACAACTGCAGGTGCCTCCTATTGGTCTCTTGGGCTCTATCATCCCCCTTTTCAATGTATCCTGCACAGAGCTGCCACGATAATCTTTTTAAGACAGATCTGAGCATGTTGCTGTTCACAAATATTCAATGGCTCCCTATTGCTTTTGGGATAAAATGCCAGCTCTTTAACCTGGCATTTAAAGCCTTATACAACTTGTCTCAAATATAACTTTTATGACATTTCACGTTATTCCCCATAATACATTCTGTGTCTCAGGCAAATTGGCTTTTGCGTAGGCTGTCTCTCCCATGCCTGGAACCCGTTCCCTTCTTACTACTGCCTCTTAGAAGGACTAACTTACTTTCTTTGTTTTCCTTCCTTCCTTCCTTCCTTCCTTTCTTTCTTTTTCTTTCTTCCTTCCTTCCTTCCTTCCTTCCTTTCTTTCTTTCTTTCTTTCTTTCTTTCTTTCTTTCTTTCTCTCTCTTTTTCTCCCTTTCCTTCTTTCTCTCTTTCTCTTTCCTTCTTTCTCTCTCTCTCTTTCTTTCTCTCTCTGTCTTTCTTTCCTTCTTTTCCTTCCTTCCTTTTTTAATTATTAATTTTTATTTTTCAACATTCACTTCCATAAGATTTTGAGTTTTAAATTTTCTTCCCCTCCCTCTCCTCCCCCCCCTCCCCAGGACAGCGTGCAATCAGATATAGGTTCTATTTACACATTCATATTAAACGTATTTTCACATTAGTCATAATGTAAAGAAGAATTAGAACTAATAGGAGGAACCAAGAGAAAGAAGAAACAAAATAACAAAAGAAAAGGATAACAAATACTATGCTTCCATCTCCATTCAGACTCCAAAGTTCTTTCTCTGGATGTGAATAACATTTTCCACCACGAGTCCTTTGGAGTTGTCTTAGATCCTTGCATTGCTGAGAAGAGCCAAGTCTATCAAAGTCAGTCATCACACAACGTGGTTGTTACTGTGTATAATGTTTTCCTGGTTCTGCTCACTTCACTCAGCAGCAGTTCATATAAGTCTTTCCAGGTTTTTCTGAAGTCCACCTACTCCTCATTTCTTATAGCCCAACAGTATTTCATTACATTCATACACCACAACTTTTCAGCCATTCCCCAATGGATGGGCATCCCCTCAATTTCCAATTTTTTGCCACCACACAAAGAGCTACTATAAATATTTTTGTACTTGTGGGTCCTTTTCCCCCTCTTTGGGATACAGCCCTAGAAGTGGTATTGCTGGGACAAAGGGTACGCACAGTTTTATAGCCCTTTGGACATAAAAATTAGCTTTCCCTAAGGGTCAACTCAGGTACCACTTCATACCAGACACCTTTTCCCCTTTAGAGCTGGAAAGGACCTTAGAAGTCATCTACATCAATTCCCTCATTTTATGTAAAGAAGAACAAAGGCCACGTAGCTAGTATCTGAAGCAGAATTCGAAACCAGGTCTTCCTGACTTGAATTTCTTACTCTGTCTACTAAGATAGAGTAATATGAAGCATTACGGCCTCTTACGATTCTTCTGTCCCAAGCCCAGTTAGCGCCTGCTCCTTCGTCAAATTTGATGTTCGGTCATTCAGTCGTGTCCGTCTCTAGGTGACCAAGTCCACAGGGTTTTCTTGGCAGAGATACTGGAGTGGCTTGCCTTTGCCTTCTCTTTATTGAATAATGTTGTTTTTCTTTTCTCTTTACCTTTTTATGCTTCTCTTGAGTCTTGTATTTGAAAATTGAATTTTCTGTTCAGTGCTGGTCTTTTCATTAGCATTTCCTTCTCCAATGTGTCCCCATTTTACAGACGAGGAACTGAGACAAATAGGGGTTAAATGATTTTCCCAGGGTTAGTAAGGGTCTGAGGTGGGATTTGAACTCAGGTTGTCCTGACTCCAGGCTTAGAGCTCTATCCACTGCTCTACCAGCTGCCCGGCTCCCTTCCCCTGTCTCCTGCCCCCGCTCTAAGCGGCAGCATCTTAGAGTTGGTGGGGGGAGGCTCTGCTGAGGAGATGCTTATAAGCTCCCTGGAGGTGGACACCAGCAGCTGTGTGCCAGACATGGAGCTGGTGCCCTTGCTGGTGTCATTCCCATCTCAAGCGTTAAACAGGCACTTAGAGGGTGACGGATTTACATTATGCCAGCTAACACCCGGCAAGGGGCTGGCCGATCCCTGTAATTTGTTGGATCTGTCACTGTAGAGGCAGGCAGGGTCAATAATGAGGAGAATGAGAGCTTAATTCCCGGGGGCATCGCTTCCTCCCTCCCTCTCTGCCCCAGGCTTCCGGCAAGGTTTCTGGGATCTTTTGTGCAAAGACTGTAGTCTTCTCTACAGAAGAAGCTGTTTTTATTAGCCACCTCTACCCCAGCTCATGTCAGGGAAGGAGAAGAGGGGAAGGGGCCCCTTTTCAGTTGTGTCTGACTCTTCCTGACCCCATTTGGGGTTTTCTGGGCAGAGATCTTGAAGTGGTTTGCCATTTCCTTCTCCAGTTCACTTTACAAATGAGTAAACCGAGGCAAACAGGGTTAAGTGACTTGCCTGGGGTCATACAGCAAAGTTAGTGTCTGAGGTCAGATTTGAACTAACAAAAATGAATCTTCGTGACTCCTGGCACTCTTATCCACTGCCTAGAGCAGTAGTTTTCAAAAGTGTAGTGCCCTGGGGGGACCCAACTAGACCTAAGTGGACAGTGACTGGACCACATAGTGGGGTATATGATCAACCAATGAGAGTGTACAAAGATGACTGGCATCCCATTCTCCCAGTGATAGTCAATCTTGAGGCTTGTCTCCCACACAGTCATAATTCCTGTTCACCCATTCCCCCCAATACTTTCCCATTCTGCACCCCTTCCCCCCCACTCCCGAGCTGTTCAAGCTTTCAACCTTCTACCTTTTGATCTTGGCATTGGCTCTTTAAGGCAGTCATAATCCAATCCAGCTGAAGCAGCTGCCAGGTGCCTTCGGAGACATCCTCCCCTACCCCTTCCTCAGTATATCTACTAAGAAAAAAAATGATTGATTTATTGTGTGACCATGAAGGGTTGGAGACCACTGGTCTAGAGGTCTGACTTGGGGAATGAAGGATGGCAGAAGCAGTTTTTATGCAGCCTTACTCTGTGCTGAGCTCTGCCCTAGTTGATCTGGGCTCTGGGGTCATCCAGAAGTACTATGAGGCCCATCCTAATGAGATTCAGGAAGACCACTACACTGGCCCTGCAGCCAAATGACCTGCATTAGTCAGTTAGTCAATAAGCATTTATTAAATGCCTACTACGTGCTAGGGTCACACAGACAGTAAGTGGCAGAGCCAAGATGGGCAGCTAGGTGGTACAGTAGATAGACTGCCAGTCCTGGAGTCAGGAAGACTCATCTTCCTGAGTTCAAATCTGTCCTGAGACACTTACCAACTTGGGCAAGTCGCTTCACCCTATTTGCCTCAGTTTCCTCATCTGTAAAATGAGCTGGAGAAGGAAATGGCAAACCCCTGCAGTATCTCTGCCAAGAAAGCCCCAAACAGGGTCAGGAAGAGTCAGACACGACTGAAAAAAACTGAGTAATATAGCATCCCAAATAAATGGTCATCTAGCCTTTTTTTAAAGCTCTCCAGTGACGGGGAACTCACTACCTCCTGCAGTAGCCCATTACACTTCTAGACAGCTCTGTTAGGAAGTAATTCATTATTCTGGCTTTAAATCTGCTTCTGCAAATCCCCCCCACCATTAGTTCCTCCCCACAGGATGAAGGAGAACAGACTACACTCCTCTTCCTTAGTACAAGTCTTCAAACACTTGAGGACAGCTATCATGGTTTCTTCTGTTCTCTCTTGTCTCTCTTCTTCAGCTCTGCTTTCTTCTTCTCCTTCTTCTTCCTCTTCTTTCTCTTCTTCTTCTTCTTCTCCTTCTTCTTCCTCTTCTTTCTCTTCTTCTTCTTCTTCTTCTTCTTCTTCTTCCTCTTCTTCCTCTTCTTCCTCTTCTTCCTCTTCTTCCTCTTCTTCCTCTTCTTCTTCTCTCTTATTTTCTCTTCTTCTTCTTCTTCTTCTTCTTCTTCTTCTTCTTCTTCCTTTTCTTCTTCTTCTTTTTCTTCTTCTTCTTCTTCTTCTCCTCCTCCTCTCATTTCCAAAAAATGAATCCTTGTAGCACTTTGTCTGGAGTTCTTCTGTGCCTTTAGAACATTCTGCCTTGTACTTGGAGTCAGGGAACCTGGGTTTTCATCATGTTTCTGTTGCTTCTATGATCAGAGGATTGTAGGCCTAGAGCAAAAAGGACCTCCGAGGCATTGAAGTCTAATTTCTTCATTTTACAAATGAGGAAACCAAGGCCCGAAGAGGTGAAGTAACCTGCCCAGGGTCACACAGATAGTGAGTGGCAGAGCCAGGATCTCTCTCTGAGGCTGTCTCCTGCTCTAGCATCCTATAACCCCCAAATCTACCAGGTGCTCACCCATACAGACGACAGCACTCTGAACTTAGTGACCATGGTCCCATACGCTGGGGTGGGAGAAAATTAGGATGAGAGATGTCGAGTGGGCAACAAGAGGCACGAATATTATGGTGATCAAACCTCCGACCTCAGCCTCAATGGGACCACCCGAGCCCCATCCCCCCAGGGCAGCACTTCATCTCCCACAAACTGTGCTCCCCACCCTGTGGTTGACGCTTTCAATCCCTCATTCAGGGGCAGAGTTAGAGGGCATGGTAGCTCTGGAGCCGGGAGGAGCCCAGAGGCCATTTAGGCCAGTATCCCCATGGCTCAGCCGAGGAGACTGAAGCTTGAGAAGACGCAGTGACTGGCTCATCGCACAGGTGGTGAGCGTCAGAGGCAGGCTGTATGCGGTACATGGCGTGTTTGTGTATGGTCTCCCCTGCCTTCGGCTCCTCGACAGCTCGAGTCCTGCGCTCCCAGGGTCCCACGGGCTCTTGGCCTCTCTTTGTATTCCACCCCGTGCTTAGCGCAGTGTCTGGTACACGGTGCTGCTTTGTCGTTCAGTTGTTTTCAGCCATGTCCGATTCTGGGGTTTTCTCGGCAGAGATACTGGGGTGCTTTGCCATTTCCTTCTCATTTCCAGCACACTGTACAGATGAGGAAACGGAGGTAAATGGGGTTAAGTGACTTGCCCAGGGTCACCCATCTAGTAGGTGTTCGAGGCCAGATCTGAGCTCAGGAAGTCTTCCTGACTCCAGGTCTGGTGCCCTGTGCACTATGGCGCCACCTAGCTGCCCCTTGAAATGTTGTGGAATGCATTAAAGTCCCCTTTTCTACAAGACAGCTTTCCTGCTCCCCATGAATGCCTTCCCTCTATTTCCCCTGCTCATGTATTTTTCCTTTTAAATTTATTTATTTTTAGTTTACAACATTCAATTCCACAAGTTTTTGAGTTCCAAATCTTCTCCCCTTTCCTCTCCACCCCGCTCCCTACAATCTGATATGGGTTCTACACATACCTTCACATTAAACGTATTTTCACAGTAGTCAAGTTGCAAAGAAGAATTATAATCAATAGAATGAACTCGAGAAAGAAGAAACAAAACAAAACAAAAGAGAGAGAGAGCAAATAGTTTGCCTCAATCTGCAATCTCAATCAGACTCTGTAATTCTTTCTGTGGGTGTGGACAGCTTCTTTCCATCATGAGTCTTTTGGAGTTGTCTTAGAACCTTGCATTACCGAGAAGAGCCAAGTCTATCAGAGTCAGTCACCACAGATACCGTGTGTTTGTAATTGTGTACAATGATCTCCTGTTCTGCTCCCCTTACTCAGCATCAGTTCATACAAGTCTTTCCAGGTTTTTCTGGTTTGCCTGCTCTTCATTTCCTATAGCACAGTAGTATTCCATTACCTTCATGTACCACAGCTTGTTCAGCCATTCCCCAACTGATGGCCATCGCCTTGATTTCCAGTTCTTCGCCACCACAAAAAGAGCCGCTATAAATATTTTTGTGCATATGGGTCCTTCCCCATTTGTATGATCTCTTTGCGATACAGCCCTAGAAGTAGTATTACTGGGTCCAAGGGTATGCACATTTTTATAGCCCTTTGTACCCTGCCCACATCTTATTTGTAATACTTATTTCCAGGTTGGAATGTGAGCTCCTTGAGAGCAGGGACTGTCTTTTGCTTTTCTTTGTATCTCCGAAACTTAGCACAGTGCCTGGCACAGAGTAGGAGCATAATAAATGCTTGCTGACTTGGCTTGGATTCTGGTTCTGGTACAAGTGGGATTGGATGGTCTCTGAGATTCTGTAATTTTTCAAGAAGAAATGAGAAAGAGGGAGTCAGGTGGTGCAGTGGCTAGAACACCAGCCCTGGAGTCAGGAGGTCCTGAGTTCAAATCTAGCCTCAGGCAATTAATACCTGTATGACCCTGGGCAAGTCACTTAACCCTGATCACCTCAAAAAAAAAAGATGAAATGAGAAAAAAAGAGAGGAGAGGAGAAGAGATGAGAGGAGTAGAAGAGGAGGAGAAGGTAATAGATTGGAAGAGGAGAGGAATTGGGGTGAAGAAGAGAGGAGAAGAGAAGAAAAGGGATGGCACACAGGGAAAGGCCTGGAATGAAGGGGCCAGTGAGAGGCAGATCTGCTCCTCTGGGCCCTATGAGCTCGCCTTGTGGTAACAGCCGAAAGCTGGAGTCCTAGCAGCTGGAAGGGGGTTTTATGGGAAGCCTGAAGTGTTAGGAAATGTTAAGTGCCTTATAAGTACTTTGATTATTTTAAATTGCTTAAGTGGTTTTCTAAGATGGTCGTAACATATCCCGGTGACACAGACACAAAATCAATTAGGAAAGTACAACAAACCAAATGAGAGCAAAGCAGTCTTTTTCCTCTGCTGCCAGCCCCCTCTCCCCTCCATGTTTGGGTGTTGTCATCCAGGCGGCAGAGCTGCAGTTTGTAGAAGGATGCTGGTGGGGCCGGGGAGGGAGGCCAGGCTAGTTAACAGGCCTTGGCCTTGGGAAAGTGGCTAGGAGACAGATCCTGGCCCCAGACAGTGGCTCGGGATCAACTTCAGGCCCAGTACTGGGGGAGGGCAAGGAAAGAGGGGGAAGACAGAAGAATTCCAAGTGGAAGTTGGGTAATTCTGGGTCTCTGATCCACTTTCTCTGAGACGCGCTGAGAAGTGTCAGCCAGGAGCCTGGGCATGATGAAGCGGTGAGGCCTCGAAAGGGCTATGGAATTGAATACAGGTGGGAAACAGAGCAAACAAGCCACCTGGAGGCCCCTCAAGGATCCTGTGGGAAGGAACTGTCTCTTAGAAGTCATCATCCCTCCCTCTGCTTTGAGGTAGTCCTGTTCTTCAGTTTAACCCAGCCCCTTATAGGAGTGAATGCTGTAGTTTAGAGCCAGAAGGCGCCTTAGAAACCAAGCCACCTAGTTCAACCTTTATTTTAAAGATGGGGAAACTGAGGCCCAGAGAGATGAAGTAATATGCTCAAGGTCGCCCCCTTAGTGTCAGAGCTGGGACTTGAGCCTAGGTCTACTGAATACCAAGTCCAGTGGTCCTTCCATTCGCACTGCCTCTCATTCTCATGTTGCC
Organism: Trichosurus vulpecula; assembly: GCF_011100635.1. NCBI lineage: Eukaryota > Metazoa > Chordata > Mammalia > Diprotodontia > Phalangeridae > Trichosurus > Trichosurus vulpecula. The sequence continues at coordinate 271,674,813 of NC_050579.1, read as the reverse complement.
TTCATTCATTTATTCATTTGCTCATTCATTCATTCATTCATTCTGAGTCTCTACTTTGCACCATGCACTCTGCAAAGGCACTGAGAAAGATCCGTGGGTAACTAAAACATAGCCCTTGCCCTCCTGGAGCTTGCAATCCAATTACAGTGGTGATGTATCTACACAGATAAATATAAATATAAGACGAATCAGAATATGGTACATAGAGGGGAATAGTACAAAGTCCAGTAACTCGCATAGTGAAGAGATCACTTCCATCCCACAAGGAAGAAGTAACAGTGGGGGTGGGGAATTTGCAGAAGCAGATTTAGGGTTGGAGTAATGAATAACTTCCTGACAGAGCTATCTAAAAATAGAATGGCCTACTGTGGGAGGTAGTGAGTTCCCCAGCACTGGAGAGCTTCAAGGAAAGGCCATTTATTTGGGATGTTGTAGAATAGATTAAAATCCCACCATCTACAAGAAGCCCTCCCCACTCCCCCTTAATGCTAATACCTTCCCTCTAAGAGTATCTCAAATTTATCTTGGCGATATCTTGTTTGTTCATAGTTATTTGCAGGTTGTCTCCCCCCCCTCCCACAATGGCCTGTGAGCAGGGTCTGTCTTTTTGCCTTTCTTTGCACCCCCAGTGCTTAGCACAGTGCAGGAAAGTTTGGTAATGGGGAGCCGTTTATTCAAGGTGACTTAGTGAGTCTGGTTCAGAGCTGGGACTGGAACTCAGATGTCCAGATTCTCTATGTCCCATTGCTTCCCTCACTAGGCTTTCCTCTTGGATGCATCGTGAACCTCGGTGACCTTTGCTTAATGACCCTCTTAGTTTGGTGCCAGCTGTGGGTGAGTCAGGGTTCAGTGAACAAGCACTACAGCTTCCGTTGGGAGCCCCAGAGCAGAGACTGGGAAATAGCTCATTTCCTAGAAAGGGAGGGGCCAACACTAGCTGGGGGAGCTGGTCTTCTTTTCGGGGAACTTGAGCCTCTGAGTCTCTGGGACATTCACGAAAGGCATCTGGGAATAGGCTTGACCGTTGTGCTCTTTCTGGAGGAGGCGGTGCTGGAGAGCCTGGGCTGCATTGATCCATCACTGAGAGACCAAGAAGGGCCTCGGTGTTGGTGACAGTCGATTGCTCTGGGTAGTGTTTGCCAAACTGGAGCTGGGGGTCCCTGGGGAACTCTGGGGACCAGGGTTAACGTTTTTGGGAGAACCTTGCCAGCTCTGGCTCTGGTCCTGACTCTGTATCTGGCGGTCCCTGTCTGTTCTCTTTCTTTGCCTCGGGTCTCTCATTTATTTGGATTCATCAAACCTTTATTAACCTTACTATGGGCAAGGTTGGGCTTGGAGAGTAGACGACTGCCTTCCCTTGTCCTCCAATCCACTTATTATGTGTTTAGATAAGGAAGATACTGAAAGCAGTGCATTATGGTAGAAAGATTGCTGGAGTTAGGAGATCTGGGATTAAATTTTGTTTCTGAAGCTCGCTGCTTGACCCTGGATGAGCCATTTCCCTTCTCTGTAAAATGGAATTTATATATTTGTTCTTAAGAGGTACTGGGATATGGTACTTAGAAAGCTCATCTTGGACTTAGGAAAACCTAGGTTCAAGTCTTTTTTGGGTGGTATAATTTATTTAGTATTTAGTTTTCCCTCAGTTACACGTAAACAACAATTTTTAACATTTGTTTTAAAACTTTGAGTTCCAAATTCTCTCCCTCCCCACCCCCACCCCCCATTGAGAAGGTAAGCAAATCCATATAGGTTATATGTGTGTTGTCATGTAAAACATATCCATAAGAAAACATAGATAAAAAACTCAAGAAAAGTAAAGGAAGAAAAAACCCCCAAAGTTGCTTGGCTCTGTATTCAGACACCATCACTTCTTTCTCTGGGGACGGCTAGCATTTTCCCCCTAAGTCCTTCAGAGTTGTCATGGATTGGTGTATCGCTGAGAATAGCCAAGTCATTTGCAGGGGATCATCCTACGATGTTGCTGTTACTTTGGACCTATTCCATTTCACTTTTCATCGGCCCATGTAAGTCTTTCTAGTTTTTTCTGAGAACATCCTGCCCATCATTTCTTTTGGGTTTAAGTCCTAACTCTGATGCATGCTGGGCCCTGTGGTCCATTGGTGAGGGACTTGACCACTCAGTTCCCCAGGTGTTAAAACTAGAAGCTAAAAACCAGTCGCTGATCTGCATCAGCAGAAGGAATGTCCATACTGGCAGTTCCTTATGCTGATGAAATCCCAAGAACAGGCAAAGGGAAGATATTCTCTCCTTTGAGGGCTATAGTGGGGGAAAGCACTTTGCTAAAACTCTGTTGATAAATGAGTTGCTAGTGTTATTAGGAACAACGAGGCAGAGGAATTAAAAAGATAAATAGTAATCTCCATGGCTGCTTTGACACTGCCGAAAAGAGCCTAAGTGAGTTTTGGTCTCTGAGGACTCACCTCAGACCCTGTCCTCACCCTCCTTGTTCGAGTTTTTCTGGTGCTCCTTCCCAATGTGCATCTTCTAGTCTAGCCGTGCTTGTCTCCTTGGTGTTCCATCCCCGTCCCCAGGTTGCACCCATTTCTGCCTTTGCTACCTTTGTTCATAGGTTACAGGATAGATAGACCTAAATAGACCAATAGACCTAAAGCTGGAAGAGACCTCAGAGAACATCTGGGTCAGTTCTCTTGTTTTACAGAGAGGGAAATTGAGGCCAGGAGATGAGAGGTGATTTCCTAAGGTCACATAGAAATTTGAACCCGGGTTCTTTGGCTCCAAACCCAGTGGTCTTTCTACTACTCCTACTACACTGAATTGCCTGCCCCAAAGCCTTCTTTAGCTAATCTGTGATCTTGGGTTGGCTTCAGTAAAATGAGGGGGCAGACAGGATGACTCTTAAAGTCTCTTCCAGGTTTAACATTCTATGACTTTACCCATCCAACGCCATCCTTTTAAGGCCGAGTTCAAGTTCCTGCACCTTCGGGAAGCCTTCCTTGACTACCTGCTGCACGTCACACTAATCTCTTATCAGAACTCCCGAACTTGTGATCTCTATCATGCCACAGGAATATAGCAATTCAGGAAATTAAAAAAAGGTTGTTTGCTCGGCGAGCATCTTTCTCTCCCTAATGGTACTGTAAGTTTCTTAAGGAGTGGGATGCTACTGTCTTTGAAATCAGAGAACACAGAATGTCAGGGCTAGAAGGGCCATTTTTTTTTCAGTATGAGAAATCACTTTTTATTGTGGAGAGCTGACCAACAGTGTAATAAGCCATCTTAGGGAACTAGTAAACACTCCTTGACTAGACATATTTAAGTAGATACTAGGTGGCCATCTATCAGGCACTCTGGAGGGAGTGTTGTTTCCTGAGTGGAAGAATTATTTGACCAGATGACCTTGACAATCTCTTCTATATTTTTTAAATTATGGAATGAAATAAGCATTTCTATAACATCGTACAATAAAAAAGGTGATTGCACATGAAACTGCAAAACTATCAGAAGGGCCATTTTTAGAGAATATCTTATAAGCTGTGTGACCCTGGGCAAGTCAGTCGACTTCTGGGTCTACCTCAGTTTCCTCACCTGGAAAATGCGTAAAATATTTACACCTACTTCCCAGAACTGTTGTGAGGCTCAAATGAGATAATATTTGTAAAGCACTAAGTGTAGTCTGTGGCAAATAGTAGGTGCTTAATAAATGCTTGTTCCCTTAATTTATTCCACTCTCGTTTTACAGATGAGGCAAACGGGGCTCAGAGGGGCAAATGTCTTGCCAGGGGTCACACAGTGAGTTAAAGGCAGAGCTGGGACAGATCCCATAAACTCACAGAACGCCAGAGCCAGAAGGGACCTTAGAGATTACTGGGTTAAACGTCTCATTTTAGATAAATCCTAGAAAAAGGAAAATGACTTGCCCAAGGTCACACTGTTAGTATGTGAGAACTTGAACCCAGGGCTCCTGATTCCTACTCCAGCTATCTTTCTAAAATGCCATGCTGGCTCCAAAGTGCCCAAGGTAGTGTTGCTCAATACATGTTTGTTGAGTGGAAGGGGATGGGTCAATTTAGAAAATAATTCCTGGCTCTGAAAGCAGTTGGGCACAAGGCCTAATGGATACAAGCTATTGGCTTCTGGATTGACCCTAGACGTTCCCTGTTTCTCCTTTGACTCTGACTCTGGCAGAGAAGAGGTGAATGGAACCACAATTCTGAGTGAATTTGCTACTGTAGGCCAGGGATTTAGAGCCAGAGAAAGACCTTATTTTTAAAAGAGAGCTTTGGTTTCAATTCAGTAGTTTTAGAATATGCCTGGATTTGGCTCTGTCTTTTAATTGTTTCATTCATTCACTCACTCACTCATTCATTCATTCCCAGGCTCTCAGCTCCATGAGGGCAGGGACAGTATTTCGTTTAAACATCATCTCTCTTCTAGCACCTAGCACAGTGCTCTTCACACAGCAGACGTCCCAAAAATGTTCGTCCAGTGAATGAATGGATGAATTCTTTGAACAATTGTTTATTGGGCATCTCCTGGGTTGGGTTGAGGTTTGCTTCGTAATCGTATTTTTTGAATAATAAAAGCTGAATTTATATACCACACTTTAATTCTCAGAACAACTCTGGGTAATAATATTCCCAATTTACAGATGAGAAAACAGAAGTGTAGAGAAGTCTGATGAACTTTCCATGGTCACACATTTAGAGACAGGATTTGAATCCAGATCTCTCCTATCTCCTAGCCCAATACTTTTTCCACCTCAAATATGGCTGGTATTTGGTGTGGTTTACAGTTTAGTGTTATGCATTTCATAAATTACAAAGCACATTACCACTCCACTCCTTAGAATATGGGTTTTGTAAACTGGGGAGGGATGGCAATCTTTTGGTGATGAGCCTCTTGTACACAGGCTGTTCCTTGTAGGACAGTTGTACAATTTGTCTTTGGGCTGGAATTCAAAGCCTCCATATCCTAGTAGACTTGTCCTACCTCTGCTCCCCTAGCCCAACTTCCAAGGACGTACATTCTCCTTCTGGCCACCATGAGGCATTGGAGGGATGCTTTAGTGAGGGATGCAGTTTAGTTAAGAAAAAAACCCCACTAAAATTTGGTCCTGATTTCAGCAAAGGATTCAACCAATCAATCAACCAGTGTTAAGTGTCTGCTATGTGCCAGGCCCTGAATCTTTTTCTGGTGTTTGCTACCTGGTTTTGTTTAAAGGCAGTGTAGCACAGAAAAGGCACTCAGTGGGAGCCCTAAGTTCTCTTGGTTCTGCCAACTAATAAGCTGTTCAACCTTAGGTGACTTATTTTCCCTCTCTGGTTTTAGCTTCCTCCTCTGTAACCTGAGGGAGTTAGAGTAACACCACTCCTCCATCCCGTTGCCACCCTCCTCACATTCTGTGTTCTCTGATTCTGAATCCCTGCTAATGGGATTCTCTTGTCTCTTTGGCATGTGAGGTTGGCTCTGCCAGGGGAAGAGAGTGCCGAGCCTCACAAGGGTATCTGAGAAAGAAAGTGAGAAGGACAATGGTGTGGGAGACCATAAGGTTGGAGGGTCTGACATATGCTAACTTTGTGACCCTGGCAAGCTATTCCCACTCTCTGAGCCTCATCTTTCCCATCTGTAAAATGGGAATCATAATCTGCACACAGTGTAACTCACAGGGCTCCCATGGAGGAGGGAATTTTGTAAGCTTTACAGAGCTATGGGAGTGTGAGCTATTGCTGCCTTACCTTGGTGCAATGTTTTTGACTATTGAAGAAGCTCAGACCCTTGTCTGATTTTAACCAGTCTCTAAGTTGGCTCTGAGGGCAGTTCTGAACAAGCCACTTTTAAAGCGCTTTCGATAGTGGCAGCATCATGGCGATATCTTCCTCGCTTTCCAAGGGGATTCACTAGAATCCATATGTGTGTCTTGGGATATCAGTCTGGTCAAGACGCTGACTCATTTTGTGTGCGCTCATATTAATTTGGCTCCAACCTGTTTTTGCTACATACATGGATGACAAAGACCAAGGTCCATTAAAGTCTTTCTCTGATGCATCGTGGTAGTATGGAAGAGATGCGAAATTCTCAAAGGCTATGCCAGCAGAACACAAGGTAGAAATGCTTTGAGTTTGGGCCAGCGATGGGCTGTAGGACCATCGGAAGACCAGCCCAGCTAAGTGCTCATTACTAGAGGACTGGACAGCACGTGATGAATTATCTTCAGCCACAGCAACTCAGGAAGACTGTCTACTAAGGTGAAGTGGGGGTTGTGGTCTGAATCAGTGTGTATCTGTGGAGGGAGAACCCACAGTGATGAAATCAGATATCCTTGAAGCGTTGAAGAATCTATTTACTTAAAAAAGTGAAGCTCTCTACCTGAAGGGGGGAGTGATTTGACAGGGATGCCTTGAGGAGATAGATGGGAGGTGGGAGGTAGGAGGTACCTGCTTAATTAGCCTAGAATTCCAGAGAAAGACAGGTGCTTAGGTGAGCTTGGGAAGGGGGAGGAGGGTAGAGAGGTGGACTTGGCAGGTGGGAGGTGGGAGGCAGTACCAGGTGTCCTGGACAGCATAGTGTGGAGGCAGAAGAGGGATCCAGGGACAAGGGGGCCCAGAGCAGGTGTGACTGGCTGAACTGGGGGGAGTAGGGGGGAGAGGAGGATTTATTTTATTTGCCATTTGGATTCAGGAACCCAATGGATGTCTGGAAATCAAGTTGAGTGAGTTACATTGAATGAAGGTTGGGTATGATAGGAAGAAGAAGGATTGAAGAAAAAGATGGTGGGGAGGGCAAAAAGAGCATGCAGGGCAGCAGAGAGAACGGGGAAGAGGACTAGACTGGGCATACCTGCATCGTATTCCTAGCTAAGCTACTACCGTGCTATGTGTCCTTGGGCAAATCATTTTCCCTCTTTGGACCTCGGTTTCTTCCCCAGTAAATGAGGGGGCTGGCCTAGATGATCTCTAAGGTCCCTTCCAGATGTGGCAGTCTCAGAGTCTCAGAGAAGATGGCCTCCACTAGCATGTTTGGGACTGAAGGGTGAGCTGGGTGGTGGGAGCTGGCAGGGAAGAACCTTGCAATCATTGCAGCTTGTGAATCTGAGCTGGCCCATGGCTTATGCAGTGACCCGGTAGAGGAAGTGCTCACCAAGCTACCGTGAACTCAGAGAGCCGCTCTTATGTGTCCATACATTCCCAGTGCCCGTGTTTCCTTGTCCTTAATTGGAGGCTTAGCATCTAGGGGTTCCTGTTTATCATGGTGGGGGGTCCATGTTATTAATTATTATCATAAGAAGCCCGTATGTATGATTTTTGGTATTTCTAAAACCTCTCAAATTTTTAATGTCGTTTAATTTTTACACCCCTAGGAGATAGGCAGGGTCAGTATTATTGATCACATTTTGTAGACGAAGAAACTGAGGCACCTGGGAAGCTGAGATGTCTTGTCCCAGGTCAATTCAATTCAATGAATACTTATTAAGTCCTGACTATGAGCAAGACACGAATGAGTGAGCGGAAACAGGCTTGGCCTCAGAAGACCTGGATTCAGGTCTTTCCTCTGAAACGTACTAGCTTTGTGACCCTGGGCGAGTCATTTCACCTCTTAGAGACTTAGGCGACTCTATGAAGAGTTAAGTACAAACATCATACCAGGGAGCTTGAGATAAGTACAAGGGAGAAGATAAGGGCTGGACTTTCTGAATAAGGACACTCCCTTTACCAGTTCAGATCAGTGCCTTCTCTGTATTTAAGTCTCTGAGAAGTGCCTGGGACACTGACAGGTTAAGTGACTTGTCCTAGGTCACACATTTGGATGTGTGCAGGTCCTACTGGCTTCAGGGCTGTCTATTATATCACCTTATTTCTCTACCAATCCAGGTAAAATGTCAAAGGAAATTTAAGTGGAGATATCTATATCTACATCTACATCCATATCCATATCCATATCTACATCCATATCCATATCTATATCTATATCTATATCTACATCTACATCTACATCTGTATCTGTATCTGTATCTGTATCTATATCGATATCTATATCTATATCGATGTCTATGTCTATGTCTATGTCTATGTCTATGTCTATGTCTATGTCTATGTCTATGTCTATGTCTATGTCTGTCTGTCTAGCTATAGAAAGAGACAACATAGAGACAAATATAGAGACACAGAGACAGAGAAATAATTTTCATTTGGGGCAGTCAGAGAAGGCTTCATAGGGGAGGCAGCGCTTGAGCTGGGCCAAAGTGTCACAGAAAGTCATCAGTATATCTTGGACCAGAAGCCAGATGTCCCAAGTCCCAGAGTAGAGATTGTGAGAGGAATAGGTCCAAGATTCATTAAGGATTGTCCCAAGGCCTCTTGGGAAGTTGAGCAGTTTCTTTCAAGCCATCAATTTACTAAGTGGCCTCTTTAGCATCCTGAAAGGGTTTGATGGAGCCTCCCAAGAGTCTTCCCTTCCGAGCTGAGGACCAGACCAAACCTGGCTGTGTTCCTTGGGAGTCTGTAGGGTGGTAAGTCGTTCTCCCTGGTCCTGAAATAAGAACCTGGCTTCCAGGGGCGGCCAAAGAAGGCAGGGCTGAGGGTGAGGGTGAACAAGCTGTCGGCCTAGATCTCCAGCTGCCTCTGGTGGGATCTGGGCATGTGTCCGCACAGACAAAGTTGGTGTTCTTGATGTTTTAATTGAAGCCCGGAGACACTGTTGCTATCTATAGTGCACTAACAATGTATGGGATAAATAATTCAGGGGCGGATGTGTTGTGCCTGCTGTCTTCCCCTACGGGGGTGGACACACTCGTGCTCACACACATGCAAGCCACGGCGCTGGGCTGGAAGCTGCTATTATGGGCTGGCAGCCTGGGTGGAGGCAGAGCTCCCAGCCACCTCCTGTGCCCTGGGGAACACTGTAGGTCTTCTCACAGGCGTTCCCAGGAAGGCAGGTTAACTCTGGACAGAGAAGGAGACTTGGCCCTCAATGGGGGGGTGGTGGTAGGTGGCTTCCCATGCATAAGATTTAAGGGACATGGAAAGGTCTGCCTCCCCTGGGATCTGTCCTCTGTTGAGCCTGAGATCCTCATCATCAGAGTCACCCAGAAGGCCCTTCTTAATGTCCCTTTTAACTGGGTTAAGTAAAGCATTGTGTTAAGTGCCTGGGAGGCGAATAGGATAGAACTGATTGGCTAATCCAATAAATGCATTAACACTTAGTGTCACCCAACAGAGAGCAGGGCCCTGATGGCTCTTGGTGTTCCCAGCCTTCTAATCACAACAGCTGCCACCAAAAGGTTCGCACTCCTATATCCAGGGCCTGCTCTTTCCTTTACAGATGTGAGTTTAGCAATGATTTCTTAGCTATTAGGAAAGGAGTTAAAATTGAAAATATAGAGAGAAGCTTAGAGAGAACTGTGGAAATGATACACATAGAGACTGGGGACCTAATTCAAAGCTTCCCTTGTTTGGCCCATAAATGTCCGTCGCAGGCGACTTTAAATGGATAGATATATTTCTATCGTGTGGATTAAGGGGAATGGTTGAGAAGAGGGAATGATAGGAAGGAGAATGATACTTCTGTTGTACTTTGGGGGAAGTTGTAGATCTAATGTTCACATATCATTTTTCCTTTAAAACATTTCCTGTCAATTACCAGTGACTGCCCCTTTCCCCACCCACATACCTTAGAGCCCTCTCTTGCAACAAATACGAGCAAAACAGACCATCATGTTGTCAGGTCTGAAAATGTATGCCTCCTTCTCTACTCATAGCCCCTCATTTCTTTATTGGTAGTGATTAGTAGAAGGGCCATTTTGATAGGCTTTTCGACATCTGGGAGGATCATAGGATCATAGACACAGAATTGGAAGGGACCTTAAAGTTCATGTCGTTCAATGCGCTCATTTTACAAAAGGTGGAGTTGAGTCATGGAGGTAAATGGCTTGCCCAACATCACACAGATAATGAGTGGTAAAGCCAGGATTTTAATTCAGGTCTTTTGCTTCCAAATTCAATCCTTGTCCCACCATACCGTACTGCATCCAAGCTAGGGAGACCTACTACTTGAGCAATCTGCCAGAGAGAAGGGTCACATAAAGGCTGCTGGGAGGTTGAGTTGTACCTAGGTCCAGTAAAGGAAACCACCAGATTCCCCTTTCCTCAGTAAATGTCCCCTTGCCCCTTAACAAAGGTGGCTGATGCCATGTGGGGTCATGACCCAGGTAAGAGCACTGGATTTGGGAGTTAAATGATCTGGGTTCAGATCTAACTCTTCTCCTTACTACCTTGGGTAAGTTACTTTTCCTCTCTGGGCATCATTTTACTCCTTTATAAAATAAGAGGGTTGTATCACCAGTCTCTAATGCCAGCAGGCCAGGAGCAGAGTAGGTTTCTTGTCCTTCAACCTGGACATTTATGGCTAAAATGGATGAAGTCTTTCATTAGACGCCTGAACTCGACTTCTTGACCGTATCAGTAGCACTCAGTATTTCTCTGCATATCAAGTAGATGGTCATTGCTTCCCTAATAGCTGAACCTATACCTGATTTGGCAGCATTAAGCAGGAGTGTGTCTGAAAAAGCCTGGATTTGGGGTCATGGTGGAAGCTGTAATTATAGAGAGAAGCATAGGAAGGTCTTGAAACTCCAACAGCTCATGGGGCAGTCTATTTGGCATGAACGAAAACAGGGCAAAATAGGTGGGATGGAGGAGCTAACTTTGGGATTCTGGGTGGGGATGAAGATCAATCCTTCTCACACCCCATAGTCCCTGTGGGTAACATCTCATTGTACAGGGAACAGTCAGCTCTTTGGTGCTCTGTTATGGGTATCCTGGGGAAGTAGGAGGGCACTAGACTCTTATCTTAGGAGGAGGGTGGGCACATGGACAAAAAGAGGTTGGTTGGCTAAGATAGACTTTGCTTCTTTCATAATTTTTGATCAAGGTTTGTCTTGACCCTGAAAGCATTTATGAACATATTCTATCATTTGTTTATTCAGTTAACCAATAATGAATATCCATTCAGTGTAAGATATGTTGCTAGGCAGTGGACTTGGGTAAGGGATGGGAGAAAAATACAAGGCTGACTAAAAGCCATAGACCCTGCCCTCATGGAGTTGTAGGGGGGTGAGACAGGTACGGTACCTATAGCTGTAACACAAGGTACAATGGGATTCTAAGTGTCTGAGAGAGGGACAAAGGAAATGCTTTTGGATTTTGGAGAGAGGGGGTTTTCCTTCAAGGAAGGGGCTTCTTCAAGCAGCCTTCTCTTGCCCTTCTGTGACGGGCTGGAGACCTGGAGAGCAGGATACTGCTTTAAGGAGTGCAGGGCTGTGCTACGTTTGGTGGATTTGGTGGGTCCTTCAGGGGCTGAACGAATAGTTGGTGTCTCTTTGTCACCTTGCTATGGGCATGACAGCTAATATAAAGAAGGGCATGGTGGGAAGGCCTGCTAGAGGAGGTCAGGCTAATGAGGTTAGGCTTCTTCATTCTAGAGAGACAGACACAGGTGGAGAGAGGGCTAGGATCGAAGACTATAAAATCATGACCGATGTAGCTAGAGCAGAATGCAGAATTGTTTTTCAGATTCCCATATACTAAGATAAGCAGCAGACAGATACTATGGCATTCTAAGGTTTGCAAAGCACTTCATGGGCAGTGTCTCATTTATGCCTTATGACAACACCTTGATGCCTGTACTACCAGTGTTGTCTCCGCTTTATAGATGAGAAAACTGGGGTGACTTGCCCATGGCCACACAGCCTGTATCAGAGATAAGAACCCAGGGCTTCCTGACTCTAAGTCTGGTGCTCGGGCTCCTGTACTATATAAGACCCTTCTGCCCTATCTTGAAGCTTGTGGGAAGCAGTTTGAGGATAATTAAAAGGGCAGAGTGACTTTGCACACAGAGGGTCAGTGGGTAGTTCCAGTCTAATGATGAGTTAATTGGGAATTAGGAGCTTTGGGAATTGTCCCAAACCTGTGGGGATATCAGGTGGTATACCCATGCTCTTCCCACCCCACCATCCCAGCCTCAGCCCTAGGGGCCCCAGTCAAAGATAGACACCTAGGCTGGGTGACTAGAGGGGTGAGCCAGGGTATAAGTATAAGCCAGGGTAGTATTCCTAGGTGCTTAGGCGTTGAAGTGGTCATCTCCCTCTCTCTCTCTCTCTCTCTCTCTCTCTCTCTCTCTCTCTCTCCTCCTCTCCTCCCTCCCTCCCTTCCTTCCTTCCTTCCTTCCTTCCTTCCTTCCTTCCTTCCTTCCTTCCTTCCTTTCTTCCTTCTCCCCCTCCCCACTTCAGTTTCCCCTCTCATAGAGTGGAGTCCACCATCTTGGTCTTTACTACTATCATTAAATCTTTTCCTTCCAGACCCAGCTTAGACACCATTTCCTTCATGACCCTCTCCCCAATTCCTTTAGCTGGATGTGACGCCTCTCACAGCAGTCTGTGATTCTGTTTTTTCTTGATCATGCACTTACAGCCATTCCAGCTTATTTTTACATATTCCTTGTCTTCCTTCTACAGTAGATGGGAAGCTCCTCAAGGGCAGGAATTCTGTACTTTTTCATCAAAGAGCTCTCCCAGCCAAGCCCAATGTCCTGTATGTAAATCCTTAATAAATTAATGTGTATTGAATTGGACTGAACTGAACTGAATTGAAGGAGTGTGTGTGCTGGCCAGCCACTGCTTTCCACTCGAAATCAAACAAGCAATTTACAAGCATTTTCTGGCAATATTAGGATGACAGGCACCGTGCTAGGCACTGGAGAGGACGTAGACAAAAGTGATGCAGTCTCTTTCCTCTAACTAAGAGAATTGGGTCTTAGAGTGAATGCTTTGCAGAGGATATTTTCTAGACACGCCCAGGGAAGGGGGTGGTGCCATGTGGAAGACAAGGGCCAGCCCTCCTCTATCTGCCCCCATGGAGAGGTGCCACGGCGAGCACCTTGGTATCCCTATCCTTCCACCCTCCAGCCTGTCCAGGCCCATGTGGCTTCAAAGACCCATAGGGTCAGAATCCCCGGAGCAAAGAGGCAGCTGGGAGAGAGGGAACATCCTGTCAGGAGGTTGCTTCCATTCCCAGTTGTCCATGTTTTTGGCAGAGAGTGGGCAACATGGGGCTAGAGTGAGAGTGAATTAGGGGGCTTTCACCACTGAGTACATCACAAGCTATGCCGGAATCTGCAGAGGTCCCTGCCCTGTACATTTATAGAGCTATAATCCGGGAAGACATTTAACTTCGCTGGGGACAGGGAGAAAAAGAGAAAGCACATTTAATTTAATTCAGTGTTTTATCACTTGCTGGATAAATAACCTTCATTAAGATGGGAAGGTGGGGGAATGGACAGGGAGAAGTTTGATTAATTTCAAGCTGGCTTCTCATTTGTTAATTTTCTCCCCATTCAGTGGGATTATTAAAACAAATTACAGGCCCCACTCTCCCCAGGGTGGCCATTCAGAGATAGCTTCTTCCACCTCCGTGTTCCCCCAGCCCTGCCCCTCCTCTTCTCTCCCCCTCCTCCTCCCCTTCCTCCCTCATTCAGGTCTTTGCCAGGGGCTTGTTTCTCTTGCTTTCTGACAAACCCAATTAGCAGTCTCTCTCCACCCTGGCTCCTACTCCTCCACCTCACCCCATGCCAGTCATGGTCTCCAGCATCCCCCCCTTCCCGAGGGCGTCTCCCAGACTCACCCTCTCCCCTTATAACTCTGACAGATAACCGGATCAAGAAGAATAAGACCCTGATTAAGTGAAACAAAGCAGACGGGGGAGCTGGCCAGACTGTGATCCCACCCCCCCAACTCTGCAGTTTTACACTGTAGGGCTAGCCCCTCCCCAGTGGCCCAGACACTCCTTCAGACTGGGCTGAAGGTGGAGGAGGAGCTCCCCTTGTTGGATGTCAGCCACCTGCTTCCCCTTCCTCAGGCAGCCTCCAGAACACCGGGCCAGGATGAGGATGTGAATGAGCGCGAGGACCTTCATTCATTTACTGGTTTGTTCATTTAGCAAACATTCGCTGGGCACTAGGTTACAGGCAAGGCCCTGTTCTAGGTACGGGGAGGGGAGACACACAGACTAATAATAATGACCCCTCCCCGTGTATATGGCCCTTTGCAGCCTACTGATTGCTTCTTTGGTCTGCAGGTACATAGGCAAGGAGGGAACAGAATAGGATTGAAGGCTGTACCATCAGGACAGGTTGGCAAAAGGGAGAAAAAAGCAGGATGATCCGCTAAATCCCTAAATGCTAGCGTAAAGCCCTTCTAAGTCATCTTGAACCTTAAAGGAAACAGTTTGTAACCGTTGTGATTAGGACTGTTGTCACCTGGGACAAAAATATTTGGGTTGGAAGGTATTGGGGTGAGGATGGGGAACTGAGTCTGTCCAGAGGTCCCTTCCACTGTGGGTGGTCCAGCATGGGTCCCAAGGAGGCTGTGGGGCGGGGGGTTGAGAACAGAAGAAAGGGAAGTCAGCAGTGGGGCTGGGTGGGGGAAGGCCCAGGTGACACAGGATGGTGACAGGGGAGGCATAGGGACAGTGCCCTTCTGGGGAGAAAGCTGTTTCGACGCCCCCCCCCCCCCCACCCAGTTCCCCTTCCTCCCTTCGCACTCCCCTCACCTCCCTCCCCAAAGGAAGCATGCTTCCCTGAGCTATTGCTGCCTTAGGACAAAGTCCTGTTTGTCCCATGCTAATTATGTCTCTGGTTTGGAGACAGATTGAAAAAGAGTGACACAGAGTTCAGTGCCATAGAGAAGCAGTATATCCTAGTGGACACAAAGCTGCCCTTGAAGCCAGGAAGACCCGGGTTTGAGTCTTGCCTGGGGTACATCCTTGTTCAGCTGTTTTTCGGTTGTGTCTGACTCTTCGTGACCCCATTTGGGGTTTTCTTGGCAGAGATACTGGAGCGGTTTGCCATTTTCTTCTCCAGCTCGTTTTACAGATGAGGAAACTGAGGCAGACAGGGTTAAGTGACTTGCCCAGGGCCACACAGTTAGCAAACATCTGTCGTTGTTGTTTGTCCTTCATTCTAGAAGAGGACTGATGACGTCAGGAGGGTGAGGCCTTGACTTGCAAGGCAATTGGACTTAAGTGAGGCAGTTTGGGGAGTAAATGTCTGAAGCTGGCTTTGTCCCTAACTGCCCGCGATACATCCCAGCTATGTGATAATGGCCCAGGGGCTCTAGAGAACTCTTTATGTTGCAGAGAAGGTGCTGACCTGCCGTGGTGGAGAGAATTTCTAGGTCCTCGCACTGGTGAAACCACATCCCTATCCTCTAACTCACACAGAGAGTAGTTAATTTATGAAAATTATTCCTCAGAGAGAAGCACAGGCCGATCTTCCTGGAGCCTCCAAACAGCTCTGTGGAGCAGGCAGACCAGGAATCAGTATCTTCACTGAGCAAGTGAGGGAGACTCAGAGAGGTTAAACAATATTTTCAAGGCCGCAAGGGGGAAGGGACAGAGCTGAGGCATCAGCCAAGCATTCTGAGGCCGAGTCAAGGGCTCCTTCCACAGTATGAGAAAGACCAGGGAGGTGTCAGTAGATGTTTAACAACAGGCTCTCTGGGAAAGAAAAGGTATGCAACACACTTTAAAGTTAAAACTGCATTATTAACATTTTCTCTTAAGTCTAGTCCAGGGGTAGGGAGACCCACAGCCTCAAGGCCACATGAAGCCCTCTAGGACCTCAAGCAAGGCCTGAATCCAAACTTCACAGAACAAATCCCCTTAATAAAAGGATTTGTTCTGTAAAACTTGGATTCAGTCAAAGGGCGGCACTCAAGGACCTAGAAGACCCCATGTGGCCTCAAGGCTGCAGGTTCCCCACCCCTGCTCTAGACAGTCCACAGAATCATAAACCAAGCCCTGGTTTGTAGAGTTTGTCAGTTTCTGAGATACAGACACTGTATCACACTGAAAACTGAACAAATTGGGCTTTTGAGTGCCGGGTCTGAGCTGGTCCTGGCACATCTCTGAGTGTGATGTGATTCCTGTTTAAAGAACTTACAGTTTAAGATGGCAGCTAAAACATAATAACAGTAGAAGTAACTGTAACAGGAAGCCCCGGTTAACAATGCCCAAGAGAGGCACGCAAAGGTTTGGGGCATACTGAGAGGAGAGGGTGAGTTTAATTCTGAGTGGGCTTTATGAAGGAGGTGGTGGGTACTGACACTTGAAGGGTGGGGAAGATTTCAACAGAGGGGAGGTGAGTGCATTCCTAGGGTAGGGAACAGCATGAGCAAAGATCCAGAGGTAGGAATATTTGGGATGTGACAGAGGAAGGGGAGCTGCAAACCTTAAAGGGCCATATATATTTTAGTTATTAGCATGAGAAAAGACATAAGAGGTAGCATACTGTAGTGATAGGGCACTAGTCCTGGAGTCAGGACTTAGATTCAGATCTTGTCTCAGATACTTCCCAGAGATGCTACCCTGGGCAAATCCCATTAACCTCTTTGCTTCTCAGTTTTCTCATCTACGAAATGAGGAGATTGGACTAGATGGCCTTTAAAGACCCTTCGTTTTCTAAATCTGTGATCCTAAGGAAAACTGGAGCCAAATTGTGAAGGCCTCTTGCCATCTGCCCTGCAGCTAAATGGTTTTTTATGTGTTGTCTCCCGGAATTAAAGTGTGAGCTCCTGGGTGAGAGGTGATGGTTTTCCCATTTGTATTCCCAGAATTTAGCACAATGCATGGCACATAGTAAACACTTAAATGCTCCTTCCTTCCTCTTCTCCTTCCCTCCCTCCCTCCTTCCCTCTTTCCTTCCTCCTTCCTCCCTTCCTTATTTCCTTCCTCCCTTCCACCCTCCCTTCTTTCCTTCTTTCCTTCCTTCCTTCCTTCCTTCCTTCCTTCCTTCCTTCCTTCCTTCCTCCCTCCCTCCCTCCCTCCCTTCCTTCCTCCCTTCCTCCCTCCCTTCCTGCCTTCCTCCCTCCCTTCCTCCCTTCCTCCCTTCCTTCCTTCCTCCCTTCCTCCCTCCCTTCCTTCCTTCCTTGCTTCCTTCCTTCCTCCCTTCCTTCCTCCCTTCCTCCCTTCCTCCCTCCCTTCCTCCCTTCCTTCCTTCCTTCCTCCCTTCCTCCCTTCCTTCCTCCCTTCCTTCCTTCCTCCCTTCCTCCCTCCCTTCCTCCCTCCCTCCTTCCCTTCCTTCCTTCCTTCCTTCCTTCCTTCCTTCCTTCCTTCCTTCCTTCCTTCCTTCCTCCCTTCCTCCCTCCCTTCCTTCCTTCCTTCCTTCCTTTCTTTCTTCTTTTTTTCCTTCCTTCCATCCTTTTTCCTTTCCTTTCTTCCTTGCCCTTCTGGGCAGCCTTTGGCAAAAATGGGAGCTGGGGGGCAGGTTGTCTCCAACCCTCATGCCATATCAAACTATCCAGGGGCCCCACTGCACTCTTTCCGATTTACTCTGCCCTTCCTAGTCTGTTCTCTGGGCTCTGGAGCTTCCTTGCCCCCATGTCCCACCCAACTTTACCAGCTGCATGCCTCGTCCTGTTTCCCCAGCTGGGTCTTGGCTCTGTTTCATGACAATCAGCCAATCTGTTTAACTAATCCCATATTGCTGTTTCAAAGGGAAATAAAAGGTGAGCATGTTGTATCTCCCAGGAAACATGTATACATTTTAACAGGAGCCCCTTGTGGAGAATTCCTTAATCGAAACAGTGGAAATTTCAAGCTTTATCACAAGCTGATAGGGCAGATTTGGAGGTGGGGGGCAGGGACCTTTGGTGCCTCTTGCTGTTTGCATGTGTGCCTTCGTGTCTTTTTAAGAGATGGTACAGTGCGGTGGAGAAAAAGTCAGCCTTGCAGTCAGAAAGCCCTGGGTTCAAGTTCTGCCTTGGCCATGTACTGACAGTGTGACTTTGAGCCAGACTTTAACCTTTCTGTGAGCTAGGCAACTAACTCTCTAAGACTTGAAGCTGGAGAGCAGATGCCTGGTGGCTTTATAGAGGGACTTTCCCTATATCAAGGAAATTGCAGATCTGGTCTTTTAAAAAAAATCTCCTTGTGGCTTGAGTCGCTTTGGTTTAGGGTGAACTAGGAGCCAGAACACCACAGTTTTGTTGGTTTTGTGGAACTGTTTTTTTTTTCCTCTTCTTTTTAATTCGTTCTTATAGGGGATGACTCTCTGAGAGGAGAGGAATAATGTTGGTGATGTAAAAACAAAAGACATCAATGAAATTTATTTTTTTTTTTCAAAAAAGGAGACCTGGGTTTGAGTCTTGACTCTACTACCACTTGCTAGACTAGGTGACCTTAGGCAAGTCACTTCACTTCTCAGAGCCCATCTTAAAATGGGTGCAGCAGTCCTGCCTACCTGCCTCCCAGCCTGCCTGTTGGTGGAGAAAGCCTATAGAAGATGAGAGCTGTGATTCTTGTTGTGATGAGTGTGTGTAGCTCCTGTACAAGTCACAGTGAGTGTGACAGAGCGTGAGTAATTGTTTATGCCTCCCCCTCCCCCATGCCTATTTTCCTTCTTTCTCACTCCCTAGGAGCTCACAGCTTAGGCCCTGAAGCATGAGATTGGATTAGCAAGGTCCTGACTCTGATAGCCTTTGAGGTCACTGTTGGTGGAATGCTTCCCGTTAAAACTTGGCTCTTCCAGGCCAAGGTGGCAGGGCTAATGCCCACCTCCCAGGGATGAACTTAATTTAGCCTAGGGGCATATAGCCGGGGGGGGGGGGCGTCAGGAAGTCTGTTTGTTTGAACATCAGCAGCTGAACTGGGCGGTGGGGGGCGGGGTTTCAGCAGGAAGGGTGAAG
The DNA here is from genome assembly GCF_011100635.1 of Trichosurus vulpecula. Classification (NCBI taxonomy): domain Eukaryota; kingdom Metazoa; phylum Chordata; class Mammalia; order Diprotodontia; family Phalangeridae; genus Trichosurus; species Trichosurus vulpecula. The sequence goes on along the minus strand of NC_050579.1, from coordinate 271,656,095 downwards.
GTTACTTTGCAGGACCAGATGGTCCTTGTAGCCTGGGTCTTAGCATCCTGATACCTCCTACCCAGGAGAGCCACCTGGTCCAGGCTCCAGTACCTCTCCCTTCTTAAACTGGCCTGCCTCTCCTCCTACATCACTGTGAGAGAGATGTCGGTCCAGTCCTTTTCTGGACCCCATATACAAGGAGTGGGCTCCCTGGGCATCTCTTTAGTACTGGAAACTCCTGGAAAACCCCACAGAGGAATGATGTAGTGGAAATAAGGGTGTGGGCTCATGTCTTACTACCTGGATGAGGTTGGGCAAATCTCTTCATGGGCCTGGGTCTCAGTTTCTTCATCTGTAAAATGAGTAGCCTTGGAGCTCCCTTTTGTTTCGGAAGGGAGAGCTAATAGAACCTTGGAACCTAAGAGTTGGAAGGGACCTTAGTGATTTTCTATACTCCATTTTCCTCACCTCCCGTTGTACATATAATAAGAACTAGCACTCGTGTATAGTCAAATTTGCAAAGCGCTTCACATGTGTTATCTTATTTGATTCTTACAACAACTCTGTAACATGGGTTCTCTCATTGTCCCCATTTATCGGTGAGGAAAACGAGTGAAGTTAAATGACATCTAAGGTCACATGGCTTCTAAGTGTCTGAGGTAGGATTCGAACTGGGGTCTTCTTGGCTCTAAGGTCAGCACTATCCACTGCACCACCTAGGTGCTTCATGTGAAGAATCTGAGGTCCAGAGGCGGGAAGGGACTCCAGTTCACATGGTAATTGAGCCAATGGTAGAGCCAGAGACTAGAACTAGGAGTCTCCTGACTCCCAGTCTGAGGGTTTTTTCACTTTGTCGCCAGCAGGATTAGCTCTAAGCAAAATCATGAAGAAGATGAAATCTGTCTTTGAGGTCCCCCTGTCTTCCTTTTCTCTTTCCTTCTTACTCCTTCTTGAATCCCCCTTCCCCCCTGGTGATTATGCCTTCATGGTGTCATCCTCCTGGCTATTAGGATCCCTTACTATGGTGCCTCACCTACGCCTGTGCTGCCTGGGCAATATTCCATGGCCCCATCGAACTAAATCTAGCCTGGCCTTTCTCTCCATCTCCTTTCTAAACTTACTCCAGTACAGTTGTTCGGTCCTTTAGGACTCTGCTCTCTATTTTGCCAAATGATGACTAGATAACCTGATAAGCTGGTTGTTAATGGATAGTAATAGATTGGTGGACAAATAATTTTCTGATTTTTAAAAAAATTTTTAAATTTTTAAAAAAATTATTTCTTTTTAGTTTACAACATTCAGTTCCACAAGCTTTTCACTTCCAAATTTTCTCCCCCTCCCTCCCCTCCCCTCCCCAAGATGGGTTGCAATCTGATATAGGCTCTATAGATACATTCATATTAAACATATTTTCACATTAGTCATGTTGTAAAGAAGAATGAACCACAAGAAAGAAGAAATAAAACAAAACAAAAAGCAGAGAGAGCAAAGAGTCGGCTTCGATCTGCATTCAGACTCCGTAATTCTTTCTCTGGATGTGGATAGCATTTTCTATCATGGGCCTTTTGGAGCTGTCTTAGAACCTTGCATTGCTGAGAAGAGCCAAGTCCATCAAAGTCAGTCATTGCACACTGTGGCTGTTACTGTGTTCAATGTTCTCCTGGTTCTGCTCCCCTCACTCAGCATCAGTTTATATAAGTCTTCCCAGGTTTTTTTGAAGTCTGCCTGCTCCTTGTTTCTTATAGGCCAATAGTATTCCATTATATTCATATACCACAGCTTGTTTAGCCATTCCCCAATGGATGGGCATCCCCTCAATTTCCAATTTTTTGCCACCACAAAAAGAGCTGCTATAAATATTTTTGTACGTGTGGGTCCTTTTCCCTAATTTTCTGATTTTTGAAAGAGGTTCTGGAAATTACAGACCGGCAAACTTGTAGTCAATTCTCTGCAAGGATCTAAAATGGATAATTAAGGGCAGGAATTGTTTTCTTTTATTTATTTATTCAGTTATTTATTTATTTATCTGTCTATCATCTATCTGTCTATCTATCTATTTATAGTATCACTGGCAAACTAGCATAGTGCCTTGTATGTGAGTTGTTCAGTTTCTTGGCAAAGATACTGGAGTGGTTTGCCATTTCCTTCTGCAGCTCGTTTTACAGATAAGGAAACTGAGATAAATAGGGTCACACAGCTAGTAAGTGTCTGAGGCTGGATTTGAACTCAGGTCCACCTGTACTCTAACCATTGAGCCATCTAGCTGTCCACTGTTTATAAGTAGTAGGTGCTTAAAAGATGTTGAGTTGAATTGAATTGAATGGTGTGTGAACAATTAGAAAGGAAAGAGGTGATCACTGTGAGCCAGCATTGGTTCACATTAAGGACAAATTATCCCAAAACTACTTCATTTGTTTACTTTTTTGGGAGTAGAGGTGTTAGACTAGTAGGCCAGAAGAATAGTTGTATCTTGATTTTAGGAAAGCATTTAACAGCCTCTCATAATATATGCGTGAAGAAGTTGGGCAGCTATAGGTTGGATGATAGCACAATTAAGTGGATTTATAATTGTTTGAATAGTAATGCTCAGGGGAGTTGATTAATTACTTGTTATCAGGTTGAAGGGAGGTTTCTAGAGATATGCCTTATCCTTTGTTCTTGTCCCTGACCATTCACTATTTTATCAATGACTGGAATGAAGACATAGAAGGCATGCTTATTAAATTTTCAGAGAACACAAAGCTTGGAAAGAAAGATAGAGCTATGGGTGGTGGTGGTGGTGCTGGTGGTGCAGAATGAAGATCTTAATAGGCAGAAACAACTCTGTGGGACCAAGAACAAAAAAATGTAACAGGGATTGATATCAAATCCTGTATATTAGTTAAAAATCAAAAATTATGTAAGGAAGATTGTAAGATCAGATTTAAGAGTCATCCAAGACCTGAGAAGTCACTTAGCCCTACTCTCTCATTTTACAGATGTGAAAGCAAAAACTCAGAGATTCTAAATGATTGACCAAGGTCACTCATTTAGTAAGTAGAATTTCTGGGATTAGAAACTCAGGTCTCCTGATTTCAAACCAATTTGTCTATCAGTCATTTAACATTTATTAAGCCCCTACTATATGCCATACACTGGAAACATGATGACAAAAAATAAGGGATTCCCTGGTCTTCAATGAACTTATGTTCTAATAGGGGGATGCCACATGTTTATAGATAAATATATAAGATATATTTATACACATATGCATATATTTACATATCATATAATTTATTGTATGTATTGTGTATATACATATGTGTATACATATATCATAAATACATGGTGATGGAGTATCGTATGCTAATAATTGGAGGAATCAGAAAAAGCTTCTTGAGTAGCATTTGAACTGAGAGAGCCAGGCATTCCAAAAGGAAGAGGTGAGTAGGGGCCACATTCTATGCATGGGGGCCAGCCTGTGTGAAGGGGGCAGAAGCTGGAGTCACTAGTTGCTGGAGCTGGCATGTGCCAGCTCGGGAGAGCTGCTGTTAAATTTTCACAGTGAGCATTGGAAAACGGCAAACTACACATTGGGGTTTGATTTACTGATGATCGTTTAGTAGTGGAGAAAAATGTTAATAATGCAGATTAAATTTAGAAGTGTATCATGTGTACATTTTTTGGGAGGAGGAGACACAGTTGTTAAACATTTAACAACAAACCCTTACGAGAGATGATGCACTTGTTGTAAGAAGGCCAGTTTGTCTGGAGTGCATGAGAAATGATGTCTTAGAAACTATACGTGCACATGTGTGTATGTGTGTATATATGCACGCGCACATATTTATATCTTTGTGTGTATGTATATAAATGTATATGTATTTGTATATGTGTATATATTATATGTGCATGTATACATACATACAAAGATACAAACATATACATACATGTATGTACACGTATGCATGCGTACCAATCTAGATCTATCTGTCTTTGTGTGTATATATGTATATACACATACATATACGTCTATGTATAGATACAATGCATAATGCATATCTATATCTATCTGTCTATCTATCTATCTATCCATCCATCCATCCATCTGTCTGTCTATCTGTCTATCTACCTGTCTATCTATCTATCTATCTATCTATCTATCTATCTATCTATCTATCTGTCTATCCATCCACCCATCTATCTGTCTGTCTATCTGTCTATCTATCTACCTATTTGTCTAATAGAAAAAGACACATAGGAGCTAGATTATGAAGGGCTCTAAAAGCCAAACAGAGGAGTTTGTAGTTTATCCTAAAGGCGCTGGGGAGCCATTGACGCTTCTTGAAAAGGAGAATGAAATGATCAGATCCATACTTTAGGGACTATTGATTTGGCAGCTGTGCAGAGGATGGATTGTGGGTAGGGAAAGGCTGGAAGCAGGGAGACCAATTAGCAGGTTATTTATTAGTCTAGGCTGGAGGGGCTCAGGGCCCGATCTAGGGTGGTCATGGCAGAAAGAGAGAGAAACCCAAGGCAGTCTTTTCTGCTGTAAGTATAGGCTGGGGGAGAATTGACTTGACAACAGTTCATGTGAAAGAAGACCTTGGGTGCTCCGGTGGGCTGCAGGCTCAGCATGAGTCAGTAGGGTGATCTAGTAGCTGCTAAAAATGAGTGTGATCGCTTGCCCAGCGTGTGTGATTTCATTGATACAAAGAGCTCCCAGAGATGAAACCTGCTGTCCTCTCCCGACGTGGAGCTGCAATTCATGGTCTCACAGAGTTCCCAGGGGCTCTGAGGGGTGCTTTGCTCAAGGTCACTCGGTCACTAATAATAGTAACTAGTGTTAATACCGAGCTTTAAGGTTTACAAATCACCGCCCATGTCTGGTCCCAGTGGATCTTCACCACGGCCCTGGCAGGGAGGTGCGGTTACCGCCCCCGCTTTGCAGATGAGAAAAGTTCTCACGGTCACTCAGTCAGTCATAACTAGCATTGATATGGTGCATTAAGCCTTACAGATTGTTGTACACGTTTAATCTCATTGGATCTCCACCAAAACCCTGGGAGAGCAATGCTGTTATGGGCTCCATTTTATAGAGGAAGAAGCCGAGTCCTAGAAAGGTCAAGTGACTTGCCTTAGGATCACACAGCCCAGTGGCCTTTCACGTCATTTCCACTGATACCAGTGTTTGGTGTCAAACCATTTGACAGTGACAAGGACTTTGAGGGCCAGAACTTTCTCTCTGGGGTCTTTAGTAGCTGTGGCTGCGGCTCCCGCAGGAGCAGTGGCCAGGCTACATCTCCACAGGGGCTGCTTTGCAGGAGTCACTGGTTGCTGGAGCTGGCCTGTGCTAGCTCTGGAGATGCACGATGGATGATGCATGGTTGCTACTCCCAAGGCTCTTGGCTTTAAGGCCCTGGGCTGTCTGTCAGAGTCTGAGAGAAGATGGTGGAAAAGTGTCAGTGGTGGCGGTTTGACTTGCCTTGTAGATGCTGCCTCGTGTCTCTCCCTTGGGGTGCCCTGCTGCTTCACTGAGGTTAGTTTGCCTCCCTGTATATGGTTGGGGTGGCTGGCTCTTTCTCCACAAGTCTTTTTCCTTAAATGATGGTTGTGAGGGCTAGTCTGAGAAAGAGGACTAGTGATCTGGGGGACGTTGCGACTCTCAGGGCAGTTAGTGGCAGCTGGGTAGCAGTTATGGCTGGTGGTGATGAGGAAGGTGGGCCCCCTAATGATTTCTCCTCTCAATGATGGGGTGGGAGCAGGCGTGTTGGTTTGGAGGCTCTTGGGCTCGGGGTCTGAGGGCCCATCAAGGTCAAGGTGGTGCTGATGAACTTCATTTCAGCCATTTCCCTTAAGGCTCATTTGCAACCTCCTAGACGAGGCCTTTCCCTTGGTTGTTAGTCTTCTCTCTCCTTCCTCAACTTTTAAAGGATATTTGTTTACACATAATATTGTATCCTCTCAGTAGGAGCTTTTTCAGGGCAGGGATGATTTAAAATTTTTTCTTTTTTCATCTTGGTAGCTGGTAGAGTACTTTATATATAGTAGGTGTTTGATAAAAAGTCCAATTGGATCTTTCCTTCTCCCATTCCTTTTGCAAATTTCATTTCGTATTTCTGTCAGTCATACCACCACTTTTGCATTCTCACATGTTCAAAGCCTTGGCTTTCCCCAGTCTCTCAATTCCTAATTTTAAACGTTAAGCAGTCCTACTTGTGTTTGTCCTTCGTTCTCGAAGAGGACCATGACATCAGGGAGATGATGACCTGACTTGCGGTTGACTTTGATTTGAGTGCGGGAGGGCTGTGCAAGGTCACCAGCCTCGCTTTCTCCTCCAGAGCCTGACGTCCTACTGATGCTTCCTTCAAAGTAGCTCCCACCTGCCTCTGTCTCCTCTCTCTTTCCACTGTCACCACCCTAGATTAGGCTTTCATTTGTTGTCTTCTTACACTATGCTCAGGGTTCCCACCTCCACACCTGCCTCTTTCCAACCCATCTTTCACACCATTGCCTGACTAATCTTTCTTATACAAAGACCTGGTCCTGTCATCCATTTGCTCCAAACCCATCAATGACTCCTTACTTCTTGCTGAGAAAAGTTCAAATTGCTTTGCCTAGGATTCAAGGCAAACCTGCTGTTCTCCTACTCTTTCCAGATGTATTCAGACTGCTTCCCACTTACTCCACACTTCATCCAGAGTATGCTACTCATCGACATTAATACAGGTTCCCGGAATGCCTTTTGTTGTTGTCGAATCATTTCAGTAGTGTCCAACTCCTCATGACATCCACTTGGGGTTTTCTTGGCAAAGATACTGGAGTGGTTTGCCATCTCCTTCTCCAGCTCATTTTACAGATGAGGAAACTGAGGCAACGTAAAGTAACTTGCCCAGGGTTCCAAGCTACCTGGTCTGAGGCCAGGTAGAAGGGGGCTAGGTTATGAAGGGCTTTGAATGCTGAACAGAGCATTTTGCATTTGATCCTAGAAGGGATAGGATAAGACATAGGCTGTTTGGTCAAAGAGGGCAGACCTGGGAGTAAGGAGTAGAGGAAGTTGAGTGTGGTAGTCTGGTTTAGGCTTGACATCAGGAAAAGAAGTCTTAAACAATTAGAGCTACCCCAAAGTGAAACAGGCCTCCTTGGGAGAGGCGTGGGGGGGATTCCCTCTCATTGGAGTCCTCCAGCAGAGTCTGGGTGACCACACATCAGGTGTCTTATAGTGGGGATAATGGGTTGGACCACATAGCTCCTAATATTCTTTACAACTTTGAACTTCTTTGATTCTGCACGTTAGACTGAACAAGGGAGAACCCTCTAACAATTAGACCTTGAAACAGTGAAAACTGGGTCTATAGTGGAATGGCCTGCCTCTGCACCATGATGTGCCCCCTGCCACTGAAGGGGTCCAAGAAGAGTCTGGGTGATTTCCTGTCAAGGGGAACGTAGAAGGATTGTTTCATGAGATAGGAGGTTGGATTAGATGACCTCTGTGGTCTCTTTTGGCTCTAACACTTTAAGAGTCAGTCTCTGGTTAATGACTCATCCAGAGGCTTTCCGTAGATGGTACCTTACCTTTGACCCTAGCAAATGAGCACTGAAGGGCCTATGGCAGGCTGGTAGAAGAGATATTTTGGGGGAGGGAGACAGGTGTTCAGTACTCTTCCAAGTTGTACCATGTAGGCGGCCGCCTACTCTGCCTATTTCTAGGGCCAGCCCTATGCCCAGCAGGGATGGGATAGATAGTGTCTGGGCTTCCATGGCTCTTTCAATACACAACCAAGGTTAGGAGGATTCCATGGGGCTCCTTTTGAGTAGCACACCTGCCCCTGCCTCCCCTACTCCCTGCTGCTTCTAGGTATCTTTCATGAATTTGGTCAATGAAGTATCTAGTTTGAAGGAAGGAGGGGGAGAACAAAAGCCACTTGGTGTTTATTCTGGCTATAATATTCATACCCATTTCTGTAGCACTTTGAAGTATGGTTTTTTAAAAAAGCACCATTGATTCCTTTTTAATATAGTCATGGCCAGGTTTACACCCCTCTTTTTCACACTCCTGCCGAGCACCCCCAAGTAAGAAGCTGATTTTAAGCAGCTGAGCAAAACTAATGAATACAGTGACTGTTGACTGTCCTCCACCTCTCGGCCAAAGTGAGGTGAGTTTCACTGACTGTTCTCTGGGACCAAGATTAATAAAAATTTTGCGTTCTTTTAATATTCTTTCTATTGACATGACTTAGTCATGGTGTATATTGTCCTGGTTCTGCTTAGCTTACTCTGTATTAGAGTAATAGATGAACATTCCTATGAATGTATGAATTTTTCCATGTTTCTCTGATTTTCTCAAACTCATTATGTCATATTGGATGATAATATTCTATCCTGTTCATATACTGTGGTGGGTCTGGCCAGTCAATGGGTACCAACTTCCTCCTTCCCTTTAAACCCTTGGCTACCATAGAGGGTGCTGCTATGAAGATTTTGTTCTAGAGGAGGTCCTTCTTTTTGTCTTTGACCTTCTTTGGGTATATAGCTGATGGTGGGATTATTAGGTTAGAAGGTATGACAACTTTTCTTTTTTAAGTCAATTTTTATTGATATCCTTTGTTTTTATATCACTTAGGTTTCCCATTATATCCTCCCTCTCTGTCCCAGAGAACCATCCCTTATAACAAAGAATCGCAAGAGGAAAAATTGCAGTTCAGCAAAACTAACCAACATATTTGAAAAGTCTCTCATGATATACAGTGTTTCAGTTACATGGTTGCATCTGTTTTCCTGGTTCTGCTCACTTTACTTTGTATCCATTCATATATCTTCTCTTGCTTCTCTGAATTAATCATATTCATCATTTATTACAACACAGTAATATTGTGTTACATTCAAGTACTATAAATTGCTTAAATCCCCCAATTGATGGGAAATACTTTGTTTTCATTTTTTTTTGCTGCCACAAAGACTGCTTCTATAGTTATTTTGGTGTAGCTACTTTTCTTGAAGAATAAACAATTTTTTCTAGAGTGTTTGAACTAATTCGCAGCTGTACCAATCATGTATTTGTGTTCTTGTTTTCTCACAGTGCCTTCAACATTGACTGTTTCTGTTCGGTTCTTTTGGTCATCTTAGTCAACTTTCTGGGTAGGAGGCTAAACTTCAGAGTTGTTTTGATTTTCATCTATCCAATTATAAGTGATTTGGAACATTATTTCATATGGTTGTTGATAGTTTGTGATTCTTTTGAAAACTATTTATTCATATCCTTTGACCACTCACTTATTGGGGAGTGGCTTTTGAGTGTATGTATTAGTATCAATTTTCTTTATAGCTTGAATATCAGAATTTTATCAGAAATCGTTGACATAAAGATTTTCCCTCCACTCAGTTTCTGCTCTTGTAACCAGCTGCATTGATTTTGTTCATGCAAAAGCTTTTTCATTTTCTTTAATTGAAATTATCTTTTAAATTTTGCTTTAAGGATTACAAATTATTTTCCTCCCAAGAATGCTGTGAGTCAATAGTGTGAATATTATTATCCTTATAAGGAGAACGCTGAAGTATAGAGAGGCCGCAGCTTGTCCAGTCACCTAGCTTGGGGAGAAGTAGCAACAGTATCACTGATTGAATCACTGGATTGAGGTTAGAAGACCTAGGTTCAAATCTTAGCTTGCTACTCCCTGTGTGATCTTGGATAAGTCATTTACCTTTTATGGGTCTCAATTTCTTTATAAAATGGGAAGGTAGACTAGCTGTAGAAGGGACCTTAGTGATGATCACACTTAACCAGGAGAGGTTAAATAACTTAGGATCATAAGATCTGAGGCAGCTGAGTGGCACAGTAGATAAGAGTGTCAGATCTGCAGTCAGGAAGACCTGAATTCAAATCCAGACTCAGGCACTTAGTAGCTTTGTTGCTTTACCTTTGTCTTCCTCGGTTTCCTCATCTATAAAATGGGGTTGGTATGAGGATAAAGTGAGATCACATTTGTAAAGTGCTTTGCAAACCTTAAAGCACTCTATAAATGCTAGCTATTCTTATTGTCGATAGAGCTAGGGGGTTTCTCAGAAGCCATTGAATTCAACCCTATCATTTCATAGATAAAGGAACTGAGGTCCATGGAGGTTAAATGTAAGAGGTAAGATTTGAACCCTGGTCCTCTGACTTCCTAGCTGTGTGACCCTAAGCAAGTCACTTAATACTGTTTGACTCAGTTTCTTCACCTGTAAAATGAGTTGGAGAAGGAAGCGACAAACCACTCCTGTGTCTTTGCCAAGAAAACCCCAAATGGGGTCACAAACAGCTGGACATGACTAAAACGACTCAGCAACAGCAACAGCCTCTGCCTTTGGAGCTGCTGCATCTCTGCGGAAGCTCAAGCCATCAGCTGGGATTTGAACTCGGGTCTCTTCCCACTCTACCACAGCCTGTCGGGTTATACTCTTTAAACAGCCTTTCTTTTTCCAAATCCTGCGATCCCACCTGGCAAGTGTATGAAGTGAGCCTGGAACGTAGGTCTTCTGATGTCAAAACCAGGGTCCTTCCTTCTATACCATGTGAAAAGGCCTCCTTTCTGTGGATCCACTTTTGCAGCAGACTGGCTTGTTGGGGACCCTAGTAGGCAGGTGACAGCATCTCCTACCCTTTCATCTTCAGGGAAAAGGGGACCCCTCCCTGCTTCCTCCTTAGCCCGGAGCTGATGGCTGTGAGCTGCTGCAGGGAAATGACGTTCTGAAAGACAACGGCCACCTCCGTGGTGGCTGGAGGGGGAAGGGAACTTGTTTCCCTTAATCCAGGAGGGCAGCATGTTGTAATAGATACGAGAGCAAGGGAGCTTAAGTCAGGGACTTCCAGTCCCAGCTCTGCCACTTATTAGCTGTGGGATCTCAAGCAATTCTGTTCAACAAACAAACACTTAGTAAGTGCTTATTATACCCCAGGGACAGTGAGGCACTGAGGATAGGAACTAGACCTGCGATTTCATTTGTATGAGTAATTTCCTCTGCCCATGCAATTCAGCATCTTCTCTACAATTCAGAATCCCTTAGAGTTGCCTAGAGCAGTGTGTGTGTGTGTGTGTGTGGGGGGGTGGGGTTAGATTGACTTGTCCAGGGTGACACAGTCCTTGTGTGTCAGCGTGGAGGACTAGAATCCAGGTCTTCCTGATTCCAAGGCTGACTTTCTGTCCTCATAGCGGTCTGTACCCTCAAGGCGCTTTTATTCTACTGGGAGGAGCAAGATAGGGGATAGGAAATAAACACAAAGATGGGTCCTACAAGAAATAGTATAATAATAGATAGTTCCATATAGGGAATCAGCCGGAGAACTTTTGAGGAAAATTTGATCAGGGAGAAATCCCTTTCAGGAGAGATGATCAGTAAAAGCTTCGTAAAGGAACTGACCCTGAAAGGAATAGAAAGATTCAACAGGTGTAGATGAAGAAGGAGTCCAATGCAGGTACTGGAGGGACAAGGTGAAGGAAGCATTTGCCTGGAACATAGTAATCTGGAAAGTCAGGCTGAAGCTAGATTGTGGATGACCATCGTGGTCAGACTGGGGAGTTGACATGGCCTGTCCCAAAATTCTTTGTGGAGTTTTTAAGCTTTTACCAACTTATTTGCACTAAGACTTTTGAAACATCTTATATTTTTCTCCTAAAGGTGAGGCCACTTATGATATTCTAAGGGGCCCTTAGTTCCAGTACTCCCCACTGTAAATGATAGAAGAGATTAGCTTTATTAGATTCCTCTAAGAACTCTTCAGGCTCTGCCATTTTGTGTTTCTATGAACATGCTATGTCTGAGGTGGGAGACTGGGTGTGGAATGTTGTATATACTGTCAAAACGATAAATGTGTTTGGTTTTGTCAAAATTTTTTTCTTTTTCTTTTTTAAAGGGTAGTTCACTGAAGAGAGGAGGGGGGAGATTCAGAAATGAATGAGATTAAAAATAACATCGATAAAAAAATAAATTTCTTTTTAAAAAATGCTTCATTTGTGGGGAATAGCTGCAGTTGTCCAATCCAAAGGTGACTGTATTTCCAGGTTCCTGAGGATGGGGGGATGAGGTTAGGAAAGTTGCAGAGGACAGAGGCACAATGCTTAAACTGTAAGCACAGATACAGTTACTAAGCCCATCTTCCTCCCCCTCTTTGAAAAGGGGCCAACTGGAAAATCCACAAGTGCCCGGATCTCTAGAAGAAATGAGGTCAGTCCCAAAAGGCAGCCAGGCCGTGGATCTGGGTCTTAAATAAATTAAACCAATTCTGCCTCTTTGTTCTGAATCCACTCCTAATGTTTTTGGGGAGAATCTCTGATAAGACCCACTCCCAATTCTCCAGAGCCGCTGGACCCCCAGCTGGCTCTCATTCTGTCTCTGGCCTGAGCTGTGATATAAATTAAGTAGAGCGATGGTGATGTGACTTTTATCGGCTCATGTGCTCAGTAATGTTAATACATCCCATTATATCATATTATATTAATACAGGGCAATATATTACACACGACGCAGCACATTAACTTAGCTCGGGAGGCCAGTGGGCAGGGTAATTCGGCCCTCATTGCTGGCACTCCCCTCTCATCGGCACTCAGCGGGTGTTAAATGGCCACAGCCATGATGAGAGTAATCACAGAATCCCAGGAGCCAAGGGAACTTCCCCTGAGGCATGGTGGGATAGCGAGAAAAAGCCTGGATTTGAAGTCGGGGGTTTGAATCCAAGAGGAAGAGGAGGGAGAGGAAGAGGAGGATAATTGTTATCTGTGTCTTCATGGTTGAGGCAGTCAGACTCTCTGGGCCATGAGCACTTTATCAATAAAATGGTACTTGCTGCATTATCAGAGGCAAGTTCCTTTTCCTCCCTGAATTTCAGTTTCTTCGTCTAAAGAATGGGAATGATATTACTTGCATTTCCTACGTTACAGGGCTGTTGTAAGAAAATTACTTGGTTAATCGTAAAGCCTGCCATTGGGCTGATGTTCATGCTATGTAAGGAGAAAGTTCCTGACTGTCAGGTGTATCCCAGAGTGAATTGTGCTACCATGAAAGGCTGTGGCTTGGCTCTTGATCCTTGGAAGTCTTCAAGCAGACTCTTGACACTTGCTCTTCAAGCACAAGACACATTTATTAAATGCCTATTGTGTTCAGAGCACTGTTAGGTGATGGAGGAGATGCAAAATTGAAGTAAAATATGATTCCTGCCCTCATGCAGCTTATAATCCATTAAGGAGTAGAGGAGGTATCACTCAGGCATCCAAAAAGCATTTACTAAGTGCTTACTGTATGCACTGTGCTAGGTGCTGGGGACACAGACAAAAATGAAGTAATGCTTGCCTTCAGAGAGAATATATTCTGTTGGGATGTACTGATAATCAGTTCACAGTATCACAGGACTAGAGAACACTAGAGAGGTTAACATCGCTTGCATATGGACCCCTTCTCTTTATTCACAGCTCTCATTACCTCTTGCCTAGTGTATTGAAAAGTAAATTGTGCTACCACGGGAGACTTCGCTGATCTCCCTGCCTCAAGTCTTTCCCTACTCCAGTCCATCCTACAGACCTGCTGCCAAAGGGACTTACCTTGAATGAAGATCTGACTGTATTGCTCTCTTAAACAATCGAGGTCCAATGGTCCCCTTGTCTCTAGAATCAAATATAAACTGCTCTTCTTAGCTTTCAAAGCCTTCGCAACCTTGTTCCAACATCCCTTTCCAGATCTGAGATGTGTGATTTGCTTTCCTGAACTCTGCGATCCATCCAAACTGGTCTTCTCTCTGTTCTTCACTTATGGAAGTCCATTTCTTCTCCTTGTACCTTTGCCCTGGCCATCGCGCATGCCTGGAATGCGTTCCCTCCTCACCTTGGCCTCAGAACCCCCCTCTCTTTCTTCAAGCACCACCTTTTACAGGAAGCTTTTCCCGATCTCCCCAATTGCTACCGTCTTCCCTCCCAAACTACTTTGTATTTAACTACTTGGTATTTATTTGTTTTTATTCTATTTACGTTGATTCTGTATAGATTATCAAAAGTCTTTATTGTTTCTCCCGTTAGGATATAAGATCCTTAGGAGTAGGAATTGTTTCATTCTTTGTATTTGTATGCGTAGTCCTGAAGCATGGTGCTTGGCACGCAGGAGGTATTTAATAAATACTTGGATCATTGATTGGGCTTCTGCTCGGGCAGGGAGAGGACTAGATGACCTTGGGTGCCTCCTCTAGCTCTGGGAGGCAAGTTCCCCTTTGTCATTCTTAGTTATATTATATACCAGACAACTTAGGCTGTTGTGAGGAAAGCCTTTGTCCCTATAAAAATGTGAGTTATTTTTATTATTATCTCTGCCCTCTAGATGACGTTGTCCTGTCTCCCCCCCCCCCGCCCCGTTCTCTGGCAATCAGATAGTCAATTAACAAGCATCCTAGCGCCTAATAATAAGTCAACATTTATGTAGCACTTTGTGATTCTAATTAAATGTAACATGCATTTATGGAATGCCTGCCCTATGAAAGGCATCATTCTAACCACTGGGGATGCATTGGTCATAGGGACAGAGACTTAGCAGCTAGAAGGGACTCTCAAGGCTATTGACTCTAACCCCTTGTTTTACAGATGATAAAAGTGAGTGGGGGGAAGGGACTTGCCTAAGGTCCTACAGGTAGTAAGTATCAGACAGAGGATTCAAACCCAGGTCTTTCTAACTCCAAGTCTGGCATTCTACCCGATCTTTTTGGAAAAATAAAATCGTATGCCTTCAAGCTTTTGTCCTCTTAGTCACGATAATTATGGTGGTGATGAAAACAACAACTCACAATTATAGCAAAGGCTGTAATTTATAAATCACTCTCTTGGGGTGTGGTAGATAGAGCGCTGGGCCTGGAGTTAGGAAGTCCCGAGTTCAAATCCAGGCTTAGAAGCTGACTAGCTGTGTGATCCTGGGCAAGTCGCAGTTTTGACCTCTGTCTGCCTCAGTTTCCTTGACTGCATTTTACAGATAATAATAGCATCTCTCTTGCAGGGTTGTTGTGAGGTTCCAGTGAGATGATATTTGTAGAAAGCATTTAGCACAGTGCCTGGCACATACTAGGTCCTAAATAAATGCTTATTTCTTTCCTCCTCTCTCACCGCCCCTCCCACCTCCTGACAGTAACTCTGTGAGGTGTGGTAATTTGGCCGATATTAATGTTCCCATCTTATGGAGGAGGAAGGTGGGATTTAGAGGTCACACGGCTTGAGCTCAGTGGCATGGCTGATCAATGGCATAGCCCATAGCTTTTAACCCCAAGGTCGGGTGGGTGGCATGTTCCAAGGCCTCTTCCATCCTGACTTCCACAAGACCCCTGTTATCCCGGGAGGAGGAGAAGAGTCAGCTCTCCATAGAGAAAAGAACACCGGATCTGACACCAGATCACCACTGCTAACTTATACCTGGGTGACATTGGGTAAGACACCTTTTCTCTCTGGGCCTCTGTTCCCTCTTCTCTAAAATGAGGGAGTTGGGTTAAGTGATCTCTAAGGTCCCTTTTAACTCTAAACCCAACGATTTGAAATCAGGACTCCTGACCTCCCGTCTACTGTGAATTCCATTTTAATCTTCGTCTCCCAGGCCACCCTGATCCTGGGTTCCTAATGTTGGGAGTAGAAGGGTAGAATGAATCTGGCATTAAAGAAACCAGGCAGAGAAAACAGGCTGTTACTTTTGAGGGCATGACACGAACTCTTGTCCCTGCCCTTAGCCTCTGATGCCTTTATTATTTGGGCTACAGGATCCATGAAGTGGGACAAAGTGACTGACTCAGCTCCATTAGCAGTACCTGTAGGGGGAGCATGACCTTTCCAGGGGCTGGAAGTGGATGCTAGACTTAACTCTTCCGTGGGTCCAACTCCCTTCTTTTCCAGAGGGGAAACAGAGGCCCAGAGAGTGGAAGGGACTTCCCCAGGGTCATGCGTGGCACAGCCAGGCCCAAACCCCAACTTTCTTCATTTCCATTCCTGGAAGGGAGAACCCTAAGTACACTGAATCCAAGTGGGAGAAAAAAAGGGGGATGAATGTGCACTTCTCAGGGAGTACGACGACCCTTCTGGAGAACAAACTGGGCCGCACGTTTATTGGTGGGAAGGAGGGATGCTCTGATCTGCCATTCTGCATCCTCCCTAGGTTTTCTCCCCATCCCAGCAGGATTCTCCCCACCTCCCTCCCAAGATGTATTACACTTGACAAGGTTACAGAGTCAGCATGTAAAACCTGCGAAAGTGAGTGTAATTTATTGATCTACATTTCGCTTATGAAATAGGACAAGTGCTGATTTGAGAGCCTTGTTTGCTTTCTCTCTCTCTCTCCCTTCCTTGCTTCCCCTCGCTTTGCCTGCTCTCCCCCGATTCTCTTATCTGCAGTAATTCCTCTGAGCCTGCATCAAAACTCTCCCATCCCTTTGTTGGCCCCCTCCGAGTCCCCTCCAGCACCTCCGCCAGCCTATTCTTCTTCAACTTCTAGGCCTTATCTCTTGCCTTTTTTCCCACCTTCCCCCCCCCCCCACCGCTAGGACTCCTAAGAAAACATATAATGTTTAAGAGGGTGAGACAAGGGACTGAATAAAGCGCTTTCTGGGGAAATATTTGTTCAAATGCCCGTTGACTGCGTCTGTCGGGTTCTCTCATGGAAAACATAATTCAGAGCAGGCTTGGAAATTAATCCAGGTGTCTGGCGGCTCTCTTGATAAGCAGGGCAGTGTTTGGCTGGAGGGAGGGAGAAGGGTGAACCTGGGTTCGGCCACTGCATACTGCCGGGCTCCTAGTTAGTACCAGGGAAGAGAAGTCACAGGTAAGAAGCGACGTGGTATCTAGTGAGCAGAGTGCTGGATCTGGAGTTAGAAAAACCTGGGTTCATATCCTATGTCAGACGCTTACTTAGCTGCGTGATTATGGGCAAGTCGTCTCATTTTGCTGGGCTTCATTTTCCCCATCTGTAAAATGGGGGGGGGGGCCCTGGACTTGGTGGCCTCTAAGGCCCCTTCCAGCTCTAAATTGATGATCCTCTAAGGTGGATAGAACTGGCTCCTTCAGAGGAAGGGATGTGTCAGTGTGATGATGTGATCATCTCTGTTCCAGTCCAAGGAGACAATGAACCGGCCCACACTTCATCTTGCATTCATACTGGCCTAAGAGGCAGCCGTCCTTCCTTTTGGCTGAAGACAGCATGTATGGTAACCTACGTGACAAAACACCATAGATCTAGAGTATGAAAAGACCTTGAGGGTAGTCTAGTCCAGTCCTCTCATGTGGCCCAAGATCATATGGATTTTAAGTAGGATTTGAACCCAGGTCTTCTGAGCCTCAACCTAGTTTCCTTTCACTGTATCTCCCTTCAGCAGGATGGGAGCATTTGGGGAAGATTGGGAAGATGGGGGGGGTGGCCCTTGTGTGTCTGAAACAGTATTCAGGCTTAGAACCAGAACATTGGCTACAATGGGGAGGCACTGTGCCGTGCAGGACTTTTATTGTTGTTTGTTTTTTGATCATCAGTCATGTCTGACTCCAGGTGACCCCATTTGGGGTTCTCTTGGCAGAGATACTGCAGTGGTTTGCCTTTTCCTTCTCTAGCTCATTTTATAGATGAGGAAACTGAGGCAAACAAGGTGAAGTGATTTGCCCAGGGTCACACAGCTAATAAGCATCTGAGGCTGGATTTGAACTCAGGTTTTCCTGACGGCAGACCTGGTGGTCTATCCACTGAGCCACCCTAGCTGACTAGGAGTCAGGAACCTGGCTCCATCACTGACTTGCTGTGGGACCCTGGGCAAACACCTCTCTTTCCCTCTCTGGGTCTTAGGTTCTTTATTCTTAAAGTGGCAATAACAATTCCTGTCCTTCCCTGCTTCGTGGAGTTGTTATAATGGGAGAGTGTGATAATGAATTTGAAAATGTTTGGAAATGTCCAAAATGCCGTTCAAATGTGAAAAAGGACTGCTGTTGTTATCAGGAAGATTAGGTTCAAATACTGCCTTTGGCACTCCATCTCAGGCTCCTCCTTCGTAAATGGGGGTAATGGTGGGGCTTACCTCACAGGGTTGTCCTGAGGACAGAAGAACATTATATGTAATGATACACGTAGACGTCAAGTGCGTTTGCAAACCTAAAATGGTGCAGAAATGTTAGCCACCATCGTCATCAGCATCATTTATTGGCTGGTCCTGAAGTTGACTTGGGTTCTCTCACCTCTTTCAGCAGCATCCTCATGAGACTCTCAGCTTCCAGTATCTCCTTTTTCTAATCCATCCTTCACAAGGCTGAGAAAATAATCTTCCAAAAGTACAATGCTGACAGAGTCACTCCCTTGCTCAAAAGCCTTCAGTGACTCCCTTCGTCCCATTAGGATAAAGTTCAAATTCCTCAGCTTGGCATTTAAAGACCTTCCTAGGCTTGTTGCTATTAATTTCCTTTATGCTTTCTACAGTCCAGCCGAATAATCTCATCCCATGCCTTTCTTCCCTGCCTTTGCAAAAGATGCCTCCATGCTTATGATATGCTTCTGCCTCATCTCTGACTCCTAAAACTTATTGTAGTTTTCCTTCAAGGCTTGAGTCATTTGCCACTACCTACTGGAAACCAGTCCTCTCCCCATCCCCATTAGGGTTCTCTCCCTTCTCAAATTATCATGTATATACTTAATATTTTTTAATATTTATCTGCTTAAATGTTGTTTCCCAGGAGGAGAAAATAATCTCCTTGAGGCAAGGATTGTTTTTCATTTTTCCCTTGTATTCTCAGTGCCCAGAACAGTGCCTGGCACATAGTAGGTACTTAATTGATACTTGTTGGATTAGATTGAATGGACAGGTCCCAGACAATAGAACTTTGTCAAGGGAAAATGAATTATTGGGGCTGGGATGAAGGGGATTTACATTTTTTTTTTACTGGAATATTTTGTTTTTACCTCATCTATATTTCCCTCCCATGTAATAAGTAATAAAAAAAAGAGGACAAAGGGTAGTTAACCAAATGAGCCAACATACTGAAGAAGTCTGATGTTAAATGCAGCGCTTCAAATCCATGGTCCCCCACCTCTGCAAAGAAGTGTGGGAAAATATCTACCTTCTCTTCTTTGGGACTAGGTTTGGACGTTATAATCTTGTAGTGTTCAGCTTTGATTGTTTTATTTTTATTGTGGTTCTTTCCATTTACATTCTTGTAATCATCGTGTCTATTTCTTTCTTGGTTCTTCTCATTTCATTTTGCATCAGTTTCACAGAAGTCTTCCCATGCTTTTCTGCGCTCGTCATTATCACTGCTTCCCATAGTAACATTTCATCACATGTATCCATCGAAACTTGTTTAGCCATTCCCCAATCCACGGGCACCTACTTTGTTTCCAGTTCTGCGATCTCAGGAAAAGTGTTGCTATAAATAGTTTGGTGAGAAGAAGAGGACTGCTATGTCTTCCCATTTGTCTCCCCTCTGGGGGTTTTCTCCTCTTTGCAGTCCCAGATTTTCCCAGCTCTAAAATGGGAATAAATGTCCCAGCTGTTTCTTTACGGTAGTATCAGAAGGAAACGAAAGGATGAATTGTGTACTGAGAATGAGGTGGGCCTAGGGCTCGGAGGTTGGTGGGGGAACTTTTGCTTGGATACCACCTGATGCTTGAAACACTCGATGTTTTTGTAGATAGAATGTAGTAGAGATGATGACATCCTGCATCAAGTTCCCACCTCTGGCTGGTTTTGTTGAGGCTACTTGGGGTGGGGTGGGAGGGGGGTGGGGAGGAGAGTGGGAAAGCAGACAGTGGATTTTAAGTCCTTATTTTGGCAGCCCGTCCGGTTTTAGCTGGTGATCCTAATTAAAAGCCCTGATCCAAAAGGCTTGATGATGGAATTTCTAATTAAATCAATTTCATCTCGTCTGGGAGACAGAGGTTTGCATACGATAAGCATGAAATTAATAATTATGTTTAGAAATTAGCCATTGCTCAAACCCGAGCTGCTTAGCTGTTCCCTCTCCTCCTCCCTTGCCCTTGGTTTTGGATGTGGGTGGGTCATTTGAGCCTGACTTGGCAGCATGCAGCAGGGATAGTGAGGTGGGGGAGACTGGTAGTGGAGACTGAGAGAAGATAAAGCCGACCCATCTGGCTCCTCCCACTGCTCTGCTGAGCCGGCCAAAGGACTCCAGGCCCTTCCTTCTCTTCCCTGGAATCGGCAAGGCCACTTGTCAGCCACAGGCCTTCACCAGACTGAGCACACATATGTGTCTATGGGTGTGGATGGGTTGTCTGTATGTGGGTGTGTGTATCAGTGTGGCATTACATGCTCATTTCTGCATTCATATGACCATTAGCATTCCTTCTCCAGTGCACATCTGCATGGAGGGTGGGTGGGGAAAGATAAGGGCAGGATTTGTCCAGGGCTTCGGGTCCTTCTCTATCCGCTCTCTGCACATTGTTCTCTCTCCCACTCCCACAATATCTACCCAGACTCAGAGGTGATGCGTGTGGGAGGGGAGGCGTGTTCTCTGGGGCTCTGTTTCTTTCTCTGAATTGGTTTTCAGAGCAGCGTGGTATGATAGAAAGAACATTGGATGGGGAATAAGAAAACCTGGGCTGAAATCTCAGCTCCGCTGCTTACTACAAATATGACCTTTGGGCAAGACACTTATCCTCTTGAAAACTCATTTTGCCCCCCTATAAAATAAAGAGCTTGGACAAGGGAGTCTCTGAGTTCATTTCCAGCTCTGATAGCCCTCACTTTGAAAGTCCTGATTCTGCCTCTTACCGAGCTGTGACCTGAGCCAGATAACTAACTCACTGTGACCCCCATTCCCTCCAGCTCTCAGTTCTTTCCCAGGCCATCCCCCCCGCCCCCTGCACTGGCTACACTCTTGCCCCCTTAGTGAAACAGCCCAACAGCCCAAGTCTACTCTCTCCCCTCTGATTGAATTCCCCTTGTCCTATTTCTGATCACACCTTGTGAGATCCCAGTCCAATCCCGGATTTCTCTTACCATCCACCTTGTTCACTCCCATTCATGCGCTGCTGAAAGGAGCCGGAGGAAATCATGAAACCGCATTGATTGGGTCCAATATAAATCTATGTTAGCTCATCTTAACTGGGCCCTCACTGCAGCAAGGCAAACATTCTATTCTACCGTAATCCATTTGTTATCTCATTCTCCACTGTGGTTGTTCCATACCTTCTCATGTCTCTTCAAACCTCCCATGTACCCTCTCCCCATGCCTTCTCATCTGAGGATTTTGCCTCAGTTGTCTCTGAAAAAAAAAACAAACTTGAGACCATTTTCTGAAACCTTCTCCCCTCTTCTCCCCTTCTCACCTCACATCATCACACACTTCTCCCTTCCCCATTCTCTGCTCCTTCATTCTGGTCTTGGATGAAGAAGTAGCATTTTCCTCTACATACAGGCTTGATCCCATCCTCTTGGACTTCTCCACTAAATTGTCCTTATTCTCGTCCTTACTATCTCTGCTCCCTTTAATCCGTCCCCAATTATTGTTTTCTTCCTCAATACCTACATGTCCATGCTTCCCCCATCTGTAATAACCCCTCCCTTGATCCTGTGATCCCTGCTAGCCTTGTCCCATATTTTTCCTTCCCTTTCTGTCTCAGCTTTTTGAGAGAGCTGTCTACCCTCAGCGCCTCTACTTTGTTTCCTCTCGTTCTCTTCTAAACCTCTGCAGTCTGGCTTCCAACTCCATCATTCAACCAAAACTGCTCTCTCCCAAGTTTCCAATGATCTCTTAATTGCCAAGACTAATGGCCTTTCTTGTCTCCCAGTCCTCATCCTTTTTGACTTCTATGCACCATTTAATGCTGTTGATCACCTCCTCCTGGACACTCTCCTCTCTAGGTTTTCATGACTGCTCTCAGCCTGGTTCTCCTATTTGTCTTCTCTGCTGGTTCTTTGTTCATGTCACACTTACTAACTATGGGTGTCCCCTGAGGCTCTGGCTTGGACCCTCTTCTCTTTTTGATCTATACCAGAGGTGGGGAACCTGTGGCCTCGAGGCCACATGTGGCCTTCTAGGTCCTTGGGTGCAGCATTTTGACCGAGTCCAAATTTTACCGAACAAATCCTTTTATTAAGGGATTTGTTCTGTGAAGTCTGGATTCAGTCAAAGGCCGCCTTTGAAGACCTAGAGGGCCATATGTGGCCTCAAGGTTGCAGGTTCCCCCCCGCTGGTCCATATTGTCTCACCTGGTGATCTCATTAGGTCCCGTGGGTGCACTCCTCTCCTTGCATCTGATTTCCACATCTATACATGCAGCACTGGTCTCTTTCCTGAACTCCAGGCCTACGCCACTGGGTGCTTTTCAGACATCTTGAACTACGGGTCCTATAGGCATTTCAAATTCAACCTGTCCAAACCAGAACTCATTATATTTTTCTCCCCAAATTCTCCCTTCCTCTAAATTTCCCAATTACTGTTGAAGACCCCCCCCATCCTCCTGGTCATCCACATTCACAACCTTGGGGTCCTTCTTTACTCCTAACTCTTACTCTCCCCACATAGACAGTTTTTTTTTGGTAAATTTTGTTTTCACCATCATGTCATTCACATACCCCCTTCTCTCCATTCATATGGAGACCACAGCCCTACTTCGGGCCTTTGGTACCTCTTGTTTAGACTACTGCAGTAGATTTCTTTTTTTTTTTTTTTTGGAGGGAGGAAGGCAGGGCGATTGGGGTGAAGTGACTTGCCCAAGGTCACACAGCTAGTGAGTGTGTCGAGTGTCTGAGGTCATATTTGAACTCAGGTCCTCCTGACTCCAGGGCCGGTGCTCTACTCACTGCGCCCCCTAGCGGCCCCATAGACGACTGCAGTGGACTTCTAACGGCCTTGAGTCTTTTCCCCTTTCCATCCATCCTCCACTCAGACGCCACGGTGATTTTTCTAAAGCATAGACTGTGCCATGTCACCTCTCCTTCTCAGTCAGCATCACTGGCTCCCTATTCCTTCCAGGATCAAAGATACACTCTTCTATTTGCTATTTAAAGCCCTCTGTGACCTTGGTCCCTTCTGCATTTCCAATCTCCTTAGAGCTTATTCCTGTGCATACACTCATCTTTCAGCCACGATGGCCTCCTTGCTGTTCAGTGACCCTGTCTCCGTGCCTGTGCATGGATGGCACTCGGGCCTGGAGCCCTCTGACCTCTGCCTCTTGGTTTTGTCCAGTTTCCTTCAAGGTTCAGTTCAGACCTCATCTTTGGTCAGGGGCCTTGCAGAGCCTCCCCGCCTGCTGATGCCTCACCCTCGCAGGCTGCCTTCCATCTCTTTGGTGTGTGTCTCATATGAACCCAGTTATTAACACGCCTGCTGTGCGTTAGAGTGTGAGTTCCTTGAGGGCAGGAGCGGCCTTTGGCCTTTCTTTGTAGCCCTGGTGCCTGGAACTGTGCCCGGGACAGACGCACAAAATGTAAATATATATAGATCTAGATCTAGATCTAGATAAAAGAATAAATCATATAAATAAAATACAAATAGAAACATAAATGCTTGTCGATTTGACTTGACTTCCTGAGTCTCGGTTTCCTCATCTGTGAAATGGCCATAATGAGGCAGGGTCTTCCCCTGTTAAAGGTAGCGAAGCTTTAGTAGTTTAGAACTGCACTAAGACTTTTGGGACACTCTATCTACACAGTGGCTGGGCATAGAGTTTCAGTCGGGAAGGCCTGGGTTCAAATCATTCCTGAGATACTCCGAATAAGTTCACTGGCCATACAAATGCACTAACGGAAGGATCCCGGGCAAGTCACCCGGCCTTGCTGAGCCTCGGTTTCATTGTCTGGGAAATGGCCGTGATACTGTTTGCATAGCAGAGCATAGAAACATGGGTCAGGAAGACTTGAGTTAGAATCCTGCCACAGAAAACTTACCAGCTGCGTGACCTCAGGAGAGTCCCTTGAATTCTCTGAACCTCGCTTTTCTCATCGATAAAATTGGGATCCTTGTAGCTTTGTTTAAATATTAAATGAGGTAATTAATGGAAAGCTATTTGCAAACCTTAAAGCATGACTTAAATTAGCCATTACTGTAATGATTATTGAATGTGAGAAGGCCTTTTCCACTTGTGCCCATTCTGTTTTCGTGTGCCTCTCCTCCCTCCCTCTGTCTCCTTCCCTCTCTGTCTCTCCCTCTCTCTCTCTGTCTCTCTCTGTCCCTCTGTGTCTCTCTGTCTCTCCCTCTCTCTCTCTCTCTCTCTCTCTCTGTCTCTCCCTCTCTCTCTCTGTCTCTCTCTGTCCCTCTGTGTCTCTCCGTCTCTCTCTCTGTCTCTCCCTCTCTCTCTCTGTCTCTCTCTGTCCCTCTGTGTCTCTCCGTCTCTCTCTCTGTCTCTCCCTCTCTCTCTCTGTCTCTCTCTGTCCCTCTGTGTCTCTCTGTCTCTCCCTCTCTCTCCCTCTCTCTCTCTGTCTCTCTCTGTTCCTCTCTGTCTCTCTCTCTGTCTCTCCCTCTCTCTCTCTGTCTCTCTCTGTTCCTCTCTGTCTCTCTCTGTCTCTCCCTCTCTGTCTCTCTCTGTCCCTCTGTGTCTCTCTGTCTCTCTCTCTCTCTGTCTCTCTCTGTTCCTCTCTGTGTCTCTCTGTCTCTCCCTCTCTCTCTCTGTCTCTCTCTGTCCCTCTGTGTCTCTCCGTCTCTCTCTCTGTCTCTCCCTCTCTCTGTTTCTCTCTGTCCCTCTGTGTCTCTCTGTCTCTCCCTCTCTCTCTCTGTCTCTCTCTATTCCTCTCTGTCTCTCTCTCTCTGTCTCTCCCTCTCTCTCTCTGTCTCTCTCTGTTCCTCTCTGTCTCTCTCTGTCTCTCCCTCTCTCTCTCTGTCTCTCTCTGTCCCTCTGTGTCTCTCTGTCTCTCTCTCTCTCTGTCTCTCTGTCTCTCTCTCTGTCTCTCCCTCTCTCTCTCTGTCTCTCTCTGTCCCTCTCTGTCTCTCTGTCTCTCTGTCTCTCTCTCTCTCTCTCTCTCTCTGTCTCTCCCTCTCTCTCTCTGTCTCTCTCTGTTCCTCTCTGTCTCTCTGTCTCTCTCTGTCCTCCTCTCTCTGTCTCTCTGTCTCTCTCTGTCTCTGTCTCTCTCTGTCTCTCTCTCTGTCTCTCCCTCTCTCTCTCTGTCTCTCTCTCTGTCTCTCCCTCTCTCTCTCTGTCTGTCTGTCTCTCTGTCTCTCCCTCTCTCTTTCTCTCCATAATTTTACACACACACACACACACACACACACACACACATACACACACACACACATATTTGTATCTGCATGAGAGATATCCTGATGTAATGGAGAGAGAGCGCGAGACGGACCCAGGACGACTCGGGTTCTGATCCTTATTCTCCGTGTGACCCTGAGCAGGCCATGTAACCTCTGTCCGTTCCAGGTGACTCTCCGAGCCCATAAGTTGCAGAGAAGGGGCCGGCTTGCACCGGCAGAAGAACTCCTGTGCTCCGAGAGTTCCCTGTCCTGTGGACATCACGTGTCTGGTTCCTGTCCTTAGCGCTGACACACCGTTCTGCATTACTGTTTCTATCACCTGCTTCATCGGGTGATTTTGAAGGGAACATTTTGTAAACTATAAAGTGCTCGAGAAGTGTGGGCCATTACGAGATCGTGCTGATGACTACGCATGTATGACGGATATCATATGGCTTGCCTTCTCAGTGGGTGGGGGAGGGGCTGAAAGGAGGGAGGGATAGAATTTGGAACTCAAAATGAAAGAAAAACGAATGCTAATAATTAACAAATGAACCAAGATCATGCTGAATTTGGAGTCAGACATCCTGGATTCAAGTGCTGCCTGCTACCTGCATGACCACGGGAAGTCATTTAGCTGCATTGGGCCTCGGTGTGTCCGTCTGTAAAATGGGGTGGGGGGAGACTAGGACTAGAGGATGGCCAAGTTCCCTTCTTCTGTGTCTATGATCTTGTGATCTTATGGTAACCAAACATTGCTATTAATATTGGTGCTCAAGAGTCAGTGAGGCCGGAGATGCCAGGGACATTTTCTCTGACTGAAACCCCTACCTGGAATGCTTTCCCTCTTTATCTCCCTGCTATTGCCTTCCCTGGCTTCCTTCGAGTCTCAGCTAAAATGTCATCTTCTGCGGGAAGCCCCCTTAAAACTAATTCTAGAGCCTTCCTCTCCTTGTTTACTTCCTATTTACCCTGTCTATAGCTTGTAGCTCGGTGGTGCAGTGGAGAGAGTACTGGGTCTGAAGTTACGAAGACTTGAGTTCACATTCCACCTCAGACACTTATTAATTGTGTGACCCTGGGCAAGTCACTTAACCCAGTTTGCCTCAGTTTCCTCATTTGTTAGATGAGCTGGAGAAGGAAACGGCAAGCCACTCCAGTATCTTTGCCAAGAAAACCACAAATGTGGTTGTGACTGAAGTGTTTCAACAACAAAATAGCTTGTTTGTACGTAATTTGTGTATCAGTTGTCTCTCCCTTTAGCTTGTGAGCCCCTCTGGGAAGGAGCTGTATTTTTGTCCCTTTTTGTATCCCCAGAGCTTAGCATATAGAATTAATTTAATTTAATTTAACGAATACTTATTGAGTGGCCGACCGACAGGTGGCCTTTTGGAGGTCACTTCCCCATGGAGCTTGGGTTGACCCAGGAGGGGAGGGGGATGCACTGAGGACGGCCTACCGGCGGAAGTTGAGTGAAGCAATTTCGGGATTGTTGGATAACTGCCTCCCAGCCTCTTCCCAAACAGGAGTTACCGTAGACAATCGTAACAGCTTCCCTTAATCTCATTTAAGCCTCCAAACAACCCTGTGCGGTGGACAATGCAGGCATCGTTATCCTCAGTCTAGGGATAGGGAAGCAATCACAGAGAGGACACCCACGGACACCCAGACAGTTAGGTCTCAGAGGTAGGGTTTGAACTCGGGTCTTCCTGTTGCCAGCCCTAACCTTCTAGGGACTAAGCTTCCCAATTTCTCCATCTCCCGGGGTTCTCAGAAGAGTCACAAAGGATCGTGAACAGGAAAGTTTTCTTTTTCAGTTTCCCAGCCAAACTCAGACGGAGCGAAGAACTGGGAGCCTTTCTTTTCTTTGCTGGGAAGCAGCCCAGGATCATCCCTTTTCCTAGCTACAAGGAGTCCTAGCAGGGGCTCTCTGAAGATCCTTGGGCAGAGTCCTTGCTCAGTGAAGGCAGCCCTAACCACCACCATCTTGGAATCAAGTACTTAGAGCAAGAAGACATCTTAGAAACCTCACGGAGCAGTGAGGCGGGGCAGGGTTTGGAGTCAGGAAGACTCATCTTCCTGAGTTCAAATCCAGCCTCAGACACGTCTTAGCCGTGTGACCCTGGGCGAGTCACTTAACCCTAGCTGCCTCAGTTTCCTCGCCTGTAAAATGAGCCGGAGAAGGGCATGGCAAACCCACTCCAGTGTTTTTGTCAAGAAAACTCCACATGAGGGGACTGAAAATGACCAGACAATTATCCCTTTATTTTAGAGATGAGGGAGCTGAGTTTGTATCATGCTTCAGACACTTACTAGCTGTATGATTCTGGGCAAGGTGCTTCTTCTCTCTTGGTATCAGTTTCTTCCTCCTCCTCCTCCTCCTCCTCCTTCATAATTTCATATGGTAGAATGTACCCTGAGCTAGAAGTCACTGGTCCGTCTGGGTTCTAGTCCTGGTTCTGAAAGTCCTCGACCTTGTAGCCAATTTACTTCCCTCAGATTCCTCCTTTGTGAAGGGAAGGTCTCAGGGGTTCCCAGCCTTAGAGTGTCACAGCGGATAGAGCATTGAGTCTGGAGTCAGGAAGACCTGAGTTCAAATCTGGCCTCAGACATTGACTAGTTGTGTGACTCTGGGCGAGTCATCTAACCCGTGTCTGCCTTAGTTTTCTCTTCTGTAAAATGGGGATAATATGGGTCCCTACCTTCCAGGGTTGTGGTGACGATACAGTGAAATGATGTTTGTAAAGCGCTTAGCACAGTGCCTAGCACATAACAGGTGCTTAATAAATGCTTGTTTCCTTTGGCTTTTAGTCAACTTTCCTGTACCCCTTATTCAACATGAAAGGAAATAAATGATAGATTTTACCATATACATATGCACATAAAATAAAATAGATTACTTTCAGTAGGATGATAGAGTTTTTCCAAGCATTTCTCCTACCCCCTTGACAGACTTCACCCACATCAGGTTGAATTTCCTCGATTAGACAATCTCAAGTATCCTTTCCAGCCTGGACGTTATTGGGGTTCATTGCTCATATGATAGGTGGTGAGGTGGCAGACTCAATCAGTAGCCAAGTGAGGGTCAGAAGAAGAGAAAGGCTAGGACCACTGTAAGGGGGTGACGTGTAGACCATCAGCAGAGATGTGAGGAGACGTGGCAGAGTATTTTAGAGGGACAGAGGGCAGCGTGAGCTGATGCAGGGCATGGGAAGTGGAGGGGCCAGGTGGAGATGAGAGAGGCTGAGGAGCAGGAGATGAGAGTGGCATGGAGCCTGTCCAGGAGAGACTGAGAAGCAGGGGCGTTGCCCTGGGAGCGTGGCATGCCCTGGACAGAGAAAGGCTAGTTTAGGGTAATTTCTGTGAGTGAGGCAGACTATACAGGAACTGCCTTTTTAGGGGGGTCCAGTGACTATGGACAGTGAAAATAACCCTGGCTTGGCCAGGGCGGAGGCTAGCATTAATCATAGCCACCATGCATGTAGTAGCCCTTGAAGGTTGCAAAGCACCTTATATATCTTGTCTCATGACAGCTGGTGAGATGGGCACTATCGTACGCATTTGATAGATGGAGACACTGAGGCTGAGGGAGGTTAAGTGAGTTGCCCAGGGTCACATAGCTAGGAAGCGACCAAAGCAAGAATTGAACTCAGGTCTTCCAGACTCCCAAGTCCGGCATTCTACCCACTGTGCCACCTAGTGGTGTCAGTTTTTCAATCAACAAGTGGGCGGTGACAGATTGGACTTGGGCCAGCCTTGAACTGAGCCAGGGTAAGAGCGGTTTGTGATAGAACAGACCACCTTCCTAACTGCCAGAGGGCAGGGGGATCGGCCAGAAGTATGGCACCTTCCAGTCTCCCCCTACCTTTAACTTGACCTGAGAGGCTGATTAATGACTGGTTGAGTCAGGCTGCCCTGGGTCCCGGGAAGCTTTGTATCTGGCACTCTCTCATTTGTGTATGGCTTGTACCCTGAGATTTCCTTACTCGGCAGGAGAATAGTTTGGATGCTGGAAGCAGCTGACTATGAAAGAAATAAAGAGAGGGGAGGCGGGGAAAGGAGAAACAGAGGGAGAGAAGCAGGCAAGGAGACGGTCGTAACTACAGCTGACGTTTATATTGGGCTCTGAGATTTACAGAGCAATTTATGACGTGATCTCATGTGAGCCTCACACCCACTCGGTTTTTACAGCTGAAGAACCTGGAGTCAGCAAAGGGAAGAACACTGGCTGTGGGTCAGAGGAGCTGGGTTCCAATCCTGCGCTGTGACATTGGACAAGTCACTTCACCTCTCCCAGGGCCTCAGTTTCCCCTTCTGTAAAATGATTGGGCTGGATGAGATGCTTTCTAAAGCCCCTTCTAAGTCTAGGGTTATGATCCCATGAGGAAGACAGAGGGAAAGTGGTTTGTCTCAGGTGTTTCGGGTGGAATTTGAACCTTCAGGTCTCTTCTCAATGATAACTCATTGCCTCTCCTATGAACCACGCCCCCCCCCCCCCCCCATGCCTGATTAAAATAGTGCTTGGCGATGGTAATGGAAACATAAGACTATGGGGAGAGGAGAAAGGAATGGGAAAGAAGGAGGAAGGGAGAGAAGAGAGCAGAATGGATTATGCAATCATGGGGGGGGCGGGGTGGGGTTTGTGCCTTTTCAATCTCCCATCTCAGGAGGGTTCTGTGAGAGGACTCTTGTAGCCCCATGTCTGGGATCCTGGGTCCATACGGTACCAGCCTAACCTTGTCAGGGAGATGTTTGAGGGGAGGCGGACTTGACAGGCCGAGCTGTCTTTTCCTGGGCCCTGCCTAAAGGCCCTTTGGAGAGGCTGGCGCTTTCTTCCCTTACCTTGCCTGTTTTTTCTGAAATGTGAGTTCCCTGACTGCTCTAGCTTTCATGTACCTAAAAGCATCACTGCCTTTTATCTGAGAAAATAGCTGATGCAGGAGTTGGGCCATTGTGTGGGCACCTGAGAGCTGAGGATCAAAAGAGGGAGAGAGAAACAGCAAAAACCAGGAGCCTATTTTGGCCCCATCCATAGCAGAGGGCTCAGAGAATCCCTATCAACCTCAGCTCTGGCTCCAGCCCCAGCCCCAGCCCCAGGCCTAGCCCCAGTCCCCCCTTGTCTGGTTTCTGGATGCCTCACAGATACTTATCACAGGGTATAGAATGGAAAAGAACCTTAGCAATCATCTGGTCCAACCCCCTTCATTTTTATAGCAGAGGGAACTGAGACCCTGAGGAGAGATGATTTGACCATGACCATATAGCTAAGTGAGTAGCAGAGACAGAATTGGATTAAAGGTTTTATTTATTGACGTTCTTTGTTTCGTTTCTTTATGTGCCTCCCCAATCCTATTCTCGGTGAGCCAGCCCTGCTAACAAAGGATAGAAAAAAGCAGTGGAGTAAAATTTAAACAAGCTATCATCTGTATTTGACGGGATATTCCCCTATTATATCACCATGTAAAGAAGGGTGAGAGGGGTACGTGCGTGCGTGCGTGCGTGCGTGCGTGCGTGTGTGTGTGTGTGTGTGCTCGTGTGAATCTCTTCTCTGGACCAAGCTCGCTCAATAGAATGGTGTACGCAGTGTTTGCATTTGGTGTTTGTGGTCAGTCTTCCCATTTACATTGTTCCAGTGACGTCGTAGTTATTGTGTCTGTTGGTTTCCTGGTTTTGCTCTGCATCAGTTCATGGATGTCTTTCAAAGCTTCTCTGAATTCTTCCCTGTTTACAATTTCGTAGAGCACAGCAATACTCCTTTACAGTGGATAGAGTGCCAGTCTTGGAGTCAGGAAGACTCATCCTCTTGAGCTCAGACACTAACTAGCTGCATGACCCTTGGGCGAGGCACTAACCCTGTTTGCCTCAGTTTCCTCATCTGTCAAATGAACTGGAGAAGGAAATGGCAAACCACGCCAGTATCTTTACCAAGAAAACTGCAAATGGGGTCACTAAGAGTCAGACATGACTGAATGAGAACAAAGTCTATTACATTCGAGGACCACACTTTATTTAGTCATTCCCACCTTATGCTGACTTTATTCGTAATTCTTTTCTAACACAAAAGGTTCTGCTGTAAATGGTTGGTGTTCTGATTGACTTTGAGCTCTTTGACTTCCCTGAGATGTCCAGGTCAAAGGGTATAGACATTTTAGCCACTTTAAAGAAATTGTAATCATAGGGATGGAAGAGACTTTATGGGCCATTGAATCCACTCACCCCCCTGAACATTTTTCATATGAGTAAACTGAGGCACAGAGAGATTTCATGACTCGTCCAGGGTCACACAGCTAATAAATGTCCGAGTGAGGATTTTCCAGAATGGTCATCTCACTTCACAGCAAAGCCAATGTTTTAGTGCAGGCTTTCGGACTTCAAACTCAGCCCTCTTTCCTCTAATATTACATTGTCTCTCACAGCTTCCAGAATGATGATTGGGGTGTCAGGGCCCCGATATGAGAACTGGCTGACTCTCTGAAGGCCTTCCAGGTCACTGGGAGTAGATGAAGGTTAGTGCCAGGAAGGACCTTGATTTCAGTGCTTTGCCTATTACCAGGCTGGGCTGGTAACTGGAGGCGTGTGGCCTGACCTGCTGCCACCATGGTCACTCAGGATGGAACGGGGAGGTGAACACAGGGAATGGAGAACATCAGAGGTGGCGAGGGCCTCAGAGACCATCTAGTCCTGTGATTTGGGGCAAGTCCCTTCACAGATCACTCTCAGCTTTCTTAACTGTAAAATGGGAATATTCTTAGTAGTACCGACCTCCAAAGGTTATTGTGAGGATCGAATGAAGTAACATACGAGAGGTGCTCTGCAGTCTTGAACCCACATAAATAGCTGTCGGGGCCTGGGGAGGGTGGAGATGTGACGCCAATGATTTCTTCAGGTATATCCCAGCTTGTCTGGGATTAGTACGAGATTGGAACATCCTTAGAGTAAGGCTGAGAGTTCAGACCTCACTGAGGGTCAGTTAGGCTCAGACAGGGGAAAAAAGGGATTCCTAGCTTCGGATTGTGCCTCTGACTTTGGGTTTTCTCAGCTGTGGGTTGAGAAAGTAGTTTGTTCTGTGAGCCTGGGAAAGTAATTTCCCCATTCTGGGCCTCAGTTGCCTCTTCTGTCCAATTAGGGGGAGGGGCAACTTGCACCGTACGATCTCCAAGGTTTCTTCTAGATCTATTTTGTGAACTGGAGCCTGGATGGTTCCCCAACTCAAACAACCAATCAGTTAACAAGTATTTATTAAGTGAAGAGCAGCTCGGTGACGAAGTGGTTAGAGATGGCCTGGAGTCAGATGTTTACTAGCTGTGTGACCTTGAGCAAGTCACTTAACCTCTGCTTGCCTCAGTTTCCTCAACTGTAAAATTCGGAGCGCCTACCTCCCAGGATTGTGGAGATGAAATGAGATAATATTTGTCCAAAGTGCTCAGCACAGTGCTGCCACCCTAGGTGCCTGATCTGTGCCAGGCACTGTGCTAGATGCCAGGGATGAAGGCAAAAACAAAACAGTCTCTGCCCTTGAAAACTTTGCGACTGATGATTTCCTTTTCTTTGCTACCGTAGAGAGTGCTGCTAGGAATATTTTGACCTTTCTGTCTTTGACTTCCTTGTGATTTCTACACAAAATAAGGAGAAGATAACTGAGGGGAGGGGAGCTCACAATGCTTAAGCTGAGTTGTGAAGGAAGCTAGGAGTTCAAGAGGCAGAGGTAAGGATCAATCGGTAATTATCTCTTACTGAAGAAGGCCTTGTTCCTGCCTTCAAGGCCTTTACAATCTGGAGGAGAACGGGCATGCCCGGGAAAAGATGAGTCACCATTCAGGGTTATCTATGCTATGGTGGTGCAGTGGATAGAGTGCCAGGCCGGGAGTCAGGAAGACTTATCTTCTTGACTTCATAAGATACTTGCTAGCTATGTGACCCTGGGCAAGTCACTTAACCCTATTTGCCTGAGTTTTCTCATCCATAAAAATGAGCTGGAGAAGGAAATGGCAAATCGGTCCAGTATCTTTGCCAAGAAAACCCTGAATAAGGACGCTACTGAAAATGACTGAACAGTAACATGCTAAAGGACGTTCAGACAGCCTATGTCAGAGGACTTAGCCAGAGGGAGACATGGCTGTGGGCTTGGTGGGTTGGGAATTGGAGAAAAAACTAGAAGTGTGCATCCAAGGATGGTTCTTGGATCTGTCATTCTAATGTGGGCAAGGGGAGGGGGAGCATGGCCATGGGTACAGTACAGTATGCTCTGTAATCAGAGACAAGGACAGAGAGAAAAAGGGAAGAGAGAGGAGGAGAAAGAGAAGAAGGCAAAGACAGAGAGAAGAGAGAGAAGGGAGATAGGGCAAAGAGAGAAAAGAAGGTAGAGAGAAGATAGAGACAGACAAAGACAGGAGAAAGAAGAGTGAGAGGAGAGAGAGAGAGGCAAAGACGGAGAGAAGAGAAAGAAGAGGAGAGAGGGAGGCAAAGACAGAAAAAGAAGGTAGAGAGAAGAGAGACAGAGAGAGACAGACAAAGACAGAGAGAAGAGAGACAGGAGAGAGAGGCAAAGACAGAAAAAGAAGGTATTGAGGAGGAGAGAGGGAGGAAGGCAGAAGAGAGAGGGAAGGAGGCAAAGACAGATAAGAGAGAAGGGAGAAGGGGTAAATACAGAGAAAAAGAAGGTAGAGGAGAGAGAGAGAGAGATGGCGGGGGAAGAGAGAGAGGAAGAGAGAGAGAGGGAGAAAGGGGGGAACAGAGAGACAGAGAGAAGAGAGAGAGGAGGAGAGCAGGAGGCAAAGGCAGAAAAAGAAAGTAGAGAGGAGAGAGGGAGGAAGACAAAGACAGAAAGAAGAGAGAGAAGGGAGGAAGGAAAAGAGAAATAGAAGGCAGAGAGGAGAGAGAAAGAAGAGTGAGGGAGGGTGCTTGGGAGAGAAGACAAACATAGAGAGGAGGGTTAGAAAGCAGGATGGTTGCCTAAGGGGATTTTCTCTTTTCTTCGATATCCCTCCTGTCCCACAAGGACCCTGTAATCTTAGTAGGTGAAGGACAGGACATCCTAAACACATATATAGTCACAGATGCACCTATAGGCAGTATGAAGACCATGCTTCCATGGACATAAATGTCCACTTTTCTTCTATAGTGGAAAAAAACTGCCCTGATCTGCTCTTTCACCCGATACTCGTTGTGGCCAACCTGGCGTTGAGCCCCAGCTTTGCCACTTAAGGGAAGTGTGATCTTAGTTAAGCTCCTTTACCACTCTCTGGGCCTCAGTTTCTTCATTTGTACAACAGGGATACCTCAGTGGGGTGGTCCTGGGCTCAAAGGAGAGAGTGGGTATAAAAGCACTTTGTTAAATTTTAAAGAGCTGTCCAGATGTAAGATCTAATGATAATAATGAATTTAATTATAATTATAATCCCATGGTTGGCCAGGGCCTGGAGTGTGATCTGTGGTCAGGGAACAGTTTTCCATGATAATAAGAGCTAACATTTACATAAACATTACATGGTTTGCAAAGTGCTTTACAAGATTGATCTTTGTTTGAAAATAAAATAAAATTTAATTAAACCCCCCCCCAAAGTGCTTTACCGTGGAGTTAAGTGGTTCAGACCCACATATATGCTCATGAGCTCAGACACACACAGACATACTCTAAGAGACATCCTTGGCTTCCTTCTTTTTTGTTGCTGGAAGCTAAGAAACAGCTTTCGTTCCTTGCTGTACAACTTGGACATCTTTGTCACTAAGGAAATGAGGGAGTTTCCCTCCCTTATTCAGCAAACATTTACTGAGAACAGATTCTGTGTAAGGCCCTGGGGGAGATATAAAGATAAATAAAACAGGGTATTGGCTGAGGCAGCTAGGTGGGCCACTATATAGAGCATTGAGCCTGAAGTCAGGAAGGCATCAGTTTAAATCTGGCCTTAAATGCTCATGTGTGACCCTGGGCGAGTCACTTAACTTGCCTACCTCAGTTTCCTCACCTGTAAAATGGGCACTATCGTAGCATCTACCTCCCAGGGTTGTTGTAAGGATCAAATGAGATAAGATTTGTAAAGGCCTTAGTACAGTAGGGGCTTAATAAACGCTTGTTTCCTTATTTGTTTCCTAATGGTGGTGGAAGTGGGATGGGACCTAAGACCAGGAACTAAATGACTGCCAGACAAAGTATAATTTGAAAGTAAGAGGCCGCATGGTATAGCAGAAGAAGCAACAGACAGATCAAACGTCAGCAAAAGTGACCCCTCAGATGCATCCTGACTGTGTGACTCTGGACAAGTCACTTCTGCAGCTCTCTGTTTCCTCTGCTAAAGCAGGATAATGCACCCCGCAAGGTGGTTGCGAGGAAATCGCTTTGGAAAGCAGTTTGAAGCATTCTAGAAATTATTTCAAAGTGCCATCAGGGACAAGGTTCTCAGAGAGCCCTGAGGGAAGAGAGAGCGCTTTTGGCTGGGGAGAGGAGGGAAGGCTTCATGAAGCAGGTTGTGCTGCTGCTGGGCCTTGAAGGAGGGAAAAGGCTTTGATAACAGAGATGAAGGATAGCTGGATCGTACCTAGAAAGCTACAAGGGTCCTTGGAGGTCTGTGAGTCCAACCCCCTTATTTTGTAAATGAGGAAACTGAGTCACAGAGAGGTTAGTTGACATGTCCAGGGTCACACAGCTCGTAAGTGTCTGAAGCAGCATTTGAACCCAAGGTCTTCGTAATTCCAGGCCCAGTTCAGTGTCCATGTTGACTCTTATTGGTGGAGTATGGAGGGGAGGACATTCCAAGCTGAGGGAAGCGAGGGGGAGATGAAGAGCTGGAAGAGACCAAGAGTAGGACCGGGAGGAAGCACCTCCTCTGAGGCCTCTCCTCCTTGAGGCTGGTGAAGAACAGTTGTGAGATGAGAGCAGAATGTTAAACAAGTGTCCCTCCTTCCCCGCTGGGCTGTGGCCGCAGAGATTGACTGAGGAACACTGAGCCGAGCTGGATCGGAGCCCGAATAATCACTGTGTTTGGGCCCTGAGAATACCTCACTACCCACAGGGGAGCCCTCCACTCTGCTGGGCAGGGGGGCTGGGGAGGGAGGGAGAGCAGGCTACAGGATCCTCTTAGCATTCAGAGGAGTGGTCACTGGCTCACAGATAGTGTGATGATGGTCCTGGGGAGACGGGGGGGCTTGGGAGAGAAAAGGGGGAGTAGGGGAGATGCAGAGGAGAGGGAGACACAGAGAGGAGTGGTAGAGAGGGGGACACAGGAGATGGAGACACAGAGGAGGGGGGACATAGAGAGATATGGAGACACAGAGCGGGGTTGGGGAGAGGGACACAGGAGATGGAGACACAGAGGAAGGGGGGACATAGAGGGAGATGAAGACACAGGAGGGGTGGGGAGAGGGACACAGGAGATAGAGACACAGAGGAAGAGGGGACATAGAGAGATATGGAGACACAGAGGGGGGTTGGGGAGAGGGACACAGGAGATAGAGACACAGAGGAAGAGGGGACATAGAGAGACATGGAGACACAGAGCGGGGTTGGGGAGAGGGACATGGAGGCTGGAACAAAGAGAAGAAGAGGAAGAAAGAAGACAGTGGTAGAAGGGCAGGCAGAGAGAAGAGAGAGAAACAAGAGAAAAGGGGGGAAAGGTGAGACCAAGAAATTGGAGAGAGACAAAGACTGAGATAGAAGGAAATAGCAACCTAGAGAGAGGGAGACAGAGAGAGAGGCAGAAACAAGAATGAGAGACACAAAGATACAGAAGATGGTGAAGACAGGGAAACAGACTGAGAGACAGATACAGAGGAGGACCACCAAGAAAAAGAAGAAGAGAAAGAAAGTTGTTTAAGGACAGAAAGAAACCCCACGCCCTTGGGTCAGCTTGGTCCTCCGTCCAAGGGATTCCAGGTATCACCTAGCAAATGTGTGTGTTGGGGATTGGGGATGTTCTTCAGGGATTGAAATGGTTCTGTTTTAGCATCTCTGCCTTATCCCATGGTCCTGACAGCTGGAATGCATATCTTAAAGGAATATCGGAGCTGTTTGGGCCTGCTCTCTTCTCTTTAGGAAAAGCCTTCATCCATTAGCATTGCCTGGCAGAACATCCCATATTAGGTATGACCAGGCTATTCCTCTCCTCGCCTTTCCCGCAGGTAGGCAGAGCATTTATTAAGCATTTGTGGCACCATAGATAGAACACTGGGCTTGGAATCAGGAAAACTCATCTCCGTGGGTTCAAGTTAGGCCTCAGACACCTACTGGCTGTGTGACCCAGGGCAATCACTTAACCCTGTTTGCCTCAGTTCCCTCATCTGTCAACTGAGCTGGAGAAGGAAATGGCAAACCCCTCCAGTATCTTTGCCAAGAAAACCCCAAATGGGGTCATGAAGACGGACGAGACTGAAACAACTCAGGAACAATAAACATTCCAGGTACCGTGTTGAGAACCAGGCATACGCAATACAAATACAAGAAAACAAAACAGTCCTTTTTTTTCTCAAGAGGCTTATATTGTAACAGGGGAAGAAAAAATATGAAGGAGACCCAGAAAGGAGGGGCCAGGAAGAAGCGTACTTACTCTCTGAGGGGGCAGGCTGCTGGTGAGAAGACAGATGAGTCTGGAGGGCGAGTTGAGATGGGAGTGTTGTGAAAGAGGGGCCTCTCCTCTCTAGCTCTGGGTTTGGGACTCCCCTTCAAGTTACTCTCTTTCCTCAGGGAATTTAATCCTCCTACAAAGATTCTTTAAGTATTTTGAAAAATTATACTTTTTGTTTTTATATCACTTTAATTTCTGTATGTAATTTGCATGTATAAGTACGTAATTTCTGTGTAGCCCTTGTAACGAAGCATAAAAACATAATGGGGGACAAAGGACCAATTCAGTAAAACCAGGCAACACGCTAATTAAAACTTATAACATCTACAGTGCTCCATACTCATAGGCCCCTCCCTCTGCAAAGAAGAGGGCAGGCTTAAGTCCTCATCTTTTCTCCAGGGTCAATCTATTATAATGTTATATTATGTTATAATCACATAATGCATTAGAATTCTGCCATATTTGGTGTCTAGTTCTTTCTTTTCTTTTGTATTGCTGCAATCATTCTATATATTGTTTTCCAGGTTCTGCATAATTCACTCTACGCTGGTTCATATTTCTTCCTATGCTCCTTGAATTCTTCATAGTCATCATTTCTTATGACATAGTAATATTCTGTTAATTCTCGTGTTAGAATTTGTTTAAACATTCCTCAAACGATAGACATCTGCTTTGATTCCAGTTCTTTGCTAGCACAAAAGGTGCTGCTATGAAGATTTGGGTGTATACGAGACCTTTCTTTTAGGCTGCCCTGGGACCTCTTCTCTTCCCCCTCTTTACCATTTCACTTGGTGATCTCGTCAGCTCCCATGGATTCAATGATCATCTCTGTGCCGATGACTCTCACATTTCCTCATCCAGCCCTAACCTCTCTCCTGATCTCCAGTCACATATCCCCTCTTGGACATCTCAAAGTGGATATCCCCCATACACCTCAAATGCAACAAGTGCCAAACAGAACTCATTATCTCCTCCCCTCCTCCCTCCACTTAGAGTATTCCTGTATTATAGGACTTCCCTGTTATAGTAGAGGGCACGAACATCCTCCCGCTCTCCCAGGCTCTCAGCTTCAGAGTTGTGACTCCCTCCTCACACCTACCTCACATATCCAATTTATTGTAAAGTGCTGTCATTTCTACTTTCAGAACATTTCTCATAAATGCCCTCCTTTTTCCACTTACACAGTCACTACCCTGGTGCAGGCCCTCATCACTTCACACCCAGACTATTGCCCATAGCCTGCTTGTTGGTCTCCTCCTCAAGTCTCTCCCCATTTCAGTCTATCCTTTACTCAGCTGCTAAAGCCATCTTCCTTTGCTTAGGTCTGACCATGTTATCCCCCTACACGACCAACTCCAGTGACTTCCTATTACCTCCAGGATCAACTATAAAATCCTCTGTTTGCCCTTTAAGGCCTTTTACAGCCTGGCCTCCATTCTCTTCCTCACACAAGACTCTCCATCTCCTGACTTCATGCCTTTTTCATTGGCTGGCCCCCAGGCTTGGAATTCTCTCCTAGCTCATCTCTGCCTCCTGGCTTCCCTGGCTCAGTTAAAACCCCACATTCTATTGTTTTTTTTAAACTTATGTATGTATTTATTTATTTTAGGGAGGTCTCTGGTGTTAAGTGACTTGCCCAAGGTCACACAGCTATTATTAAGGATCTGGGGCCAGATTTCAACTCAGGTCCTTCTGACTCCAGGGCCAGTACTCTATCCACTGCACCACCTAGCTGCCTCAACATTCCATCTTCTACAAGAGACCCTTTGCAGCTCCCCTTAATTCTAGAGCCTTTCCTCTGAGACTATCTCCAATTTACCCTGTATCTGTCTTGTTTGCATGTTGTCTCCCCTGTGAGACTGTGAATTCCTCAAAAGCAAGGTCTGTTTTTACCTTTCTTTGTACCCTTGGCAATTATCACAGTACCTGGTGCATAGTAGGTACTTTGAAAATGTTTGTTGATTGATTAACAATACTTGACCACATTGGGGCCCATTAGGAGCTTTTAGTAAATTGCTTCTAAAAAGAGGAATTAAAATGAAAGGATATGGGGGTTAACCCATAAGTAAATTCGGTGAGCCAAATGAACCCATTCTTCTTCCCCTTAAGCATCCTGGTAAACCAAGGATTGGCCACATATAAGTTTGAAGGATGAAGAATGGAGTGGAGCTAACAAGGAAAGGGGGTGGGACTAAGGTTCCTACACCCTGTTATTAATTGAACAAAGAGCCCAAGGTCTGCCTCTGATTTCTCTGTGTGACCCTGGGCTAGTCATTCCATCGCCCTGGGCTTTCCTTCTCTTTAAAATGAGGGTGTTAAGCTAGGTTAATCTAAGGTCCCTTCCAGCTCTCATGGTATATTCTTCTTTATTGTCAGGATGGGGAACAAGCAAGACGAGAGGGAGGGAGCTGCAATTAGAAATGGGAGCTGTGAGAAGGTAGAATTTTCTCTCTATTTGGCCAGAGGTTGGGAGAATAAGCATGGTTTGGAGGCAGAGGAATGGACTGATATCTTAAGGCCCCTTCTACCACTCAGCTTCCAAGTAAAGGCTGAAGAATTTCAGTTAGTGGAACTAATCCTCTTGGCCTTACTCTTCCAGCTCATTATATAAGTTAAAGATTTTCAGGACTTTTCTTCTTTTGGGGAAGGGATGTGGTGAAGCTGTCTAATTCTGTGTAATGAGGACCTGGTTTGTGTAGGGACTGATAAAAGCATGTTCATATTCTGCTATAGAATTTATTTATTCATTTTTTTGGCAAGACAATTGGGGTTAAGTGAGTTGTTCAGGGTCACACAGCTAGTAAGTGTCAAGTGTCTGAGGGTAGATTTGAACTCAGGTCCTCCTGACTCCAGGGCTGTTACTCTGTCCACTGCGTCACCTAGCTGCCCCAAAGCAGAACTTGTTACTTTTTTCTTGGAGGCAATGAGGGTTAAGTGGCTTGCCCAGGGTCACACAGCTAATTAGTGTCTGAGTTTGTATTGTAACTCAGGTCCCCCTGACTCTAGGGACAGCGCTCTATCCACCACGCCATCTAGCTGCTGCTTGCTATAGAACTTAAAGAATCTCCCCCGTGGGAAAGGGGGTCCTCACCTCTGATTTCATTAACATAGGTAATCATTGGTCAGGAAATTTCCTCTGCCACTGAAGATTAATAAGTCAGTCATAATACCATAACAGCAATAAAAATATATTAAATGTGTGTCCGCTGTGTGGTAAGCACTGTGGTAAGCATTGGGGGTACAAAGAAAGGCAAAAGACAATCTCTGCTCTCAAGGAGCTCACAGTCTAATGGGAGAGACAACATGCAAACAACTATTTACAGACAAGCTATATACAGGATAAATTGGAAATAATTGGAAGGCACTAGAATTAAGAGGGATCAGGAAAGGCTTTCCAGAAAAGGTAGGATTTTAGCTGGGACTTTAAGAAAGCCAGGGAAGCCAAGAGAGGAAGATGAAGAGGGGGAGCATTCTCCCACCCATGGATTGAAGAGTACACGGGTGTGTGTTTGTATATTTGTGAAAGACATGAGAAAACTGCCAAGGTGGTGAGGCGGGGAGAGGTTATGAAGAGCTTTAAAAGTCAAACAGAGGATTTTATAAGTGATCCTGGAGGTGATAGGGAGCCCCTGGAATCATTCAACAACTTAGATTTTTAGAGAACTCCCTAATCTATCCTAACTTCCGGACTAGTGCTTACTCATTCTATCTATCTATCTATCTATCTATCTATCTATCTATCTATCTATCTATCTATCTGTCTGTCCATCTGTCTGTCTGTCTGTCCATCTATCTTATCTATCTATCTATCTATCCACCCATACATCCATCTGGCTATCCATCCATCTATCTCATCTATCTTTATCTATCTGTCTGTCTATCTCTCCATTTATCCATCCATCCATCCAAGCATCCATCCATCTATCTATCTATCCATCCATCTATCTATCCACCCATCTATTATCTATCTATCTATGTCTATCCATCCATTTATCCATCCTTCCATCCATCCATCCATCCATCCAAGCATCTATCTATCTATCTATCTATGCATCCATCCAGCTATCTATCTATCCATCTATTATCTATCTATTTATCTATCTATCTATCCATCAATCCATTTATCCATCCTTCCATCTATCCTTCCATCCATGTATCCATCCATCTATCCATCCATCCATCCATCCAAGCATCCATCCATCCATCTATCTATCTATCTATCTATCTATCTATCTATCTATCTATCTATCTATCCACCCACCCATCCATCTATCTATCCATCCATCTATCTTATCTATCTATCTATCTGTCCATCCATCCATCCATCCATCTGTCTATCAATCTATCTATCTAATACTATACCATCTATCAGCCAACCAGTAAATGAAGACTCAGGATTTGAACCGAGGTCCTCAAACACCAAATCCCAAGACAATTTTTTTCTTACCGTACCACACTATCATTTAACTTTTCCAAGGCTCAGTTTTCTCATTGGCAGCATGGGAGTAGTAAAAACACCTAGCTCAGAGGCTTGTGCAGATCAAAGGAGATGATACATGGAAAGCGATTTGCAAGCCCTGAAGTGCTGTGTAGATGTTAGCTATTTAATTCTTATTATTATTCGTCATGAGTGCTGAGGGGACTGGTATGAACAGAATACGTGTACATGTGTGTATACGTGTATAACAGGCATGGCCGGAGCAACAGGACACAGGTGGGGCTTGTCTTGGTGGAGCCGGACATTGACGTGCAGTTATTACCTGTTACCCCATGTGTCCTGTTAACCTGACTTGTATTCCTTATGGGGACCCTGAAATTCAGGAGTGGAGCAGAAGTGGGAGGGCTTTTCTTGATCTTCCTACCGGGTGATGCTCTCTCTCTCTCTCCTAGAATTATCTTGTTTTTATTGTTTGATTGTGTCTGTAGAAATGTTTTATTCCCCCCTACCCCCAGTAAAGTGTAAGCTCTCTGAGGGCAGGGACTTTTTTTTTAGGTTTGTTTTTGCACTGGACTTACTGCTCGTCACCCCTGTCCATGCACATCTCGGCCAAACTGCCCTGCTTGTTTCCTGCACTCAGTCTCCCATCTCCTTTTGTGTAGCCTGTTTTCCATGCTTAAAATGCCCATCATTTCTTAGAATCCTTAACTTCCTTCAGGGCTCGATTCAGGTGCTCCCTTATGGGGCGGGCGAGCCGTTCTTGATTCCTCTAGTCGTTAACGATTTCTATTTTGTATCTCACCACTGCCCACTGTAGAATATAAGCTTCTTGAGGGCAGGAATTGTTTTAATTTTTTTTCTGGGTATCCCCAATTCCCTTGCACAGTACTTGGCACATAGTAGGATCCTAATAAATGCTTGTTGGATTTTTCTGACTTCTCAAGAGGCAGGAGACACCGGGATAAGTCCAGAGATCTTAAGGTGGGTTGAGAAGAAAACAGAGCCTATGGAGGGGCCACAGCCAGGAATGATGTTAGGTGTCTCTGTGCATCCTTGTTTCAAGGGGAACTTACCCTAGGGAGGTGATGGGAGTTTGGGAGAAGTCATGAGCTGGGTGGGCAGGTTCAGGGTCGAGGCCCCTCTCTCTAGCCTCTGGAGTTAGTAGCTATCTCTCTGTGTCCCCCCAGATCCCTCAGATCAGCTACGCATCCACAGCTCCTGACCTGAGTGACAACAGCCGTTATGACTTCTTCTCCCGGGTGGTGCCCTCGGACACATACCAGGCTCAGGCCATGGTGGACATCGTCCGTGCACTCAAGTGGAACTACGTGTCCACGCTGGCCTCAGAGGGCAGCTATGGCGAGAGCGGGGTGGAGGCCTTCATCCAGAAGTCCCGTGAGGATGGTGAGCCAGTCACCCCATGGGGGTGTGTGTCTGTGTCTATGCGTGTTTGGGGGTGGGTACTTGGGATAGAGGTAAGAACTTGGGATAGAATGTTCAGTGTAGTTAAAATCTCACCATCTGTGGGAAGACTTACATTTCTTTCTTGTTCCTGTGTTTTTTAAGAGAGGCCTTTTGATAATATATTTATGTATCATAATTAGATTCAAATACTCAGATTAGAATTGGAAGAGACTTTGGAGGGGATCACATCCAATCTGCTCCTAATCAGGACCCTTCTCTAATTGATCCTGGGTGAGATGATTATCCAACCTGCCCTCCAAATCCTCCAGTGATGGGGAAAGCCATCACTTCTTGAGGCAGTCTGTTTCAACTTGAGGTCCCTTTAATTATTAGGATATGTGTCCTTACATCAATCCTACAACTTTCACCCAGTGGTCCATGTTTTGCCCTCTGGGGCCAAGCAGAACAAATTCAGTCCTTCTTCCAAAACGGTGGCCTGTTCAACACTTGGAAAGGTCTAATTCCACCCCATCCCTAAGTCTTAAAGTAGCCGACATTCTCTTAGAACTCATAGAATCTTCCAGTTGGAAGAGATCATGGAAAAGGTTCAACTTTTTTTTTGTATCATGGACCCCTTTGGCAGTCTAGTGAAGCCTCTGGATCCTTTCTCAGAATAATGTTTTTAAATGCATAAAATAAAATACATAGGATTACAAAGGAAACCAATTCTAGTGAAACAAAGATATGATTATTTTGCCATGTAAATTCATGGACCCCACCCCCCATAGGGTTCCGTGATCTCCAGGTCAAGATCCCTTGCCATAAGTGTCTAGTTTAATGTCCTCTCCCCTTCCCCCAAGGAGTCCCTTTTACAACAGGTGGTCATCTCATTTCTGCTTGAATACATCCAATAACAGGACATT
Organism: Trichosurus vulpecula; assembly: GCF_011100635.1. NCBI lineage: Eukaryota > Metazoa > Chordata > Mammalia > Diprotodontia > Phalangeridae > Trichosurus > Trichosurus vulpecula. The sequence goes on along the minus strand of NC_050579.1, from coordinate 271,611,661 downwards.
CATTAAAGCCATCCATTCCATTATTGGAAAGCTCTGATCATTTGAAAGTTGTTTCTAATGGAGCCCGAATCTGCTTCCTTGAACTTCCACGTAGGGGTCCTTGTTGTGCTCTTGGTAGCCGCACAGACCAAGTCGTATCCTTTTTCCTCTTGGTGGCCCTTCAGATATTTGAAAACAGCTCTCATTTTCTCACTAAATATTACTAGCTCCTTCAACCCGTCCTGGGATGGCATGACTTGGAGTCCTCTTACTAGTTTGGCCATCTTTCCCTGGTTGCCATTTTGTCCGTGTACTTCTGAAGATATGGCGTTTGGAACACCCAAACACATCCCTACAAATGTAGTCTGCCTGGGGGCAGAGTGCAGTGGGACTGTCTTCTCCCAGGTTTTGTTCCATAAAACCTCTGTTAATGCATTCTGATATCCCATTAGCCTCTTTAGCTGCTGTGTCTCACTGATGGTTCTTGTTGACCTTGAAGTCCATCCCATGCTGGCTTCAACCAGAGCTTTTACACACGAGCTGAGGAGCAAACTGAAGTTCTGAGGTCCTGGTTGTTCTTCACATGAGTTTCTGTCCTCTCAGACATGAATGGAATGGAATGGAGGAAGGAAAAGGTGAAGCTTCTTGAGGTCAGGCACTGTCTTTTGCCTCTTTTTGTATCCCCAGCACTTAGCATGGTGACTGGCACATAGAAGGCACTTAATAAATGTTTATCGATCGAAGGTCAAGGGTGGATGATGGTGTTGATTGAGGTGTATTTAGGGCTGCTAGGGAGATGACTTTTATGGATGTGATGGACAGGTAGTGAGCCTGAGTGAGTAGGTGGATGTGGGATTGGGGGCAGAGAACAAGCATTTATTAAGCAGCTGCTATGTACCAGGCCCTGTGGTTAAGTGCTTTACAAACACTATCTTATTCAATCCTGACAATAACCCCATGAAGTAGGTGCTATTATTATCCCCTATTTTATAGTTGAAGAAACTGAGGCAGACAGAGGTTAAGTGATTTGTGGAGTCACACAGCTAGTAAATGTGTAAGGTCCCATTTGAACTCAGGTCTTCCCGACTCTAGAACCAGCGCTTTTATCCGCTGTGTCAGCTAGCCGGGAAGAACAGAATAATGGAGGAATGCAGCAAATGAAAAGCCCGGAGGAAGGAGGGAGGGAGGCCATCCCTGCCATGACAGCCACGGGACAGTCTCTCTCTGCTTTTGTGATTAGGTTTGAGGGATTCTGGGAAAGCCCCACTCCCCACCTGTCATTTCATTATTAGAATCACCCACCCTGAATCCCAGAATGTTAGAGCTGGAGGAAACTTAGGACGCCATCTAACCGAACCCCCTTCGTGATGAGACCAGAGTGCGGAGAGGTTCATGGATGTGTCCAAGGACACACGGCGACCTCGTGGCAGAGGTGAGATTTGAACCTGGCTCTTTGGATTCCGAGGGCAGTGTGGTTTCCATGGTCCTGGGATGCCCACACACTTTGGGCTGAGGCATTGTTGCTAGAAGGTCTCTTGTGAAGTTCCCAGTAGGGGTATCAGGTTAACCTGTTTATTAACCGAGCAGAACTCTGAAGGAATGAGGCAGGGGACACGTAAGTTTTGATGGGAGTTAGGGGAGGAAGGAAATAAAGGGGTAGAGTAGGAAGGGACCAGCCACATTAAGGTGCCTTAAGAAGTGTGGAATAGTATGAAGACAATGCTGTGGAAAAAACATTGCCCTGGGAGTCATGAGACCCGGGTTCGAACGCTGCTGCTTACCATGTGACATTGGGAAAATCACTTTCTGGGCCTCAGTTTCCTCCTGTAAAACGAGAGAGTTGGACTCTACAGTCTATAAAAAACCCTTCTGGCTCTGCCATCCTGTGTTTCTCTATGGTTCTAGGTTTCTATATGGTTTCTGTCTGGTTCTAGCGCACTGCCAGGGGACGAAGCCCTGAAGACTGACTTAGCTTCTTACAGTTTTTCCCGAAGGGAGCCTTCCCGCAGAGATGCTAGAGGAAGGGAAGAGGGGTTTGCTCTGGAGTCCACAAGCCATGCTGGAGGGAGAGGGGAGCAGGGGCTGGCCTGGCCCTCTGTCCTCTTTCCTGCCCCTTCACACTTCCAGCAATGCTGACTAACCCTCTCCCTCCTCCCAGCCTCCCTGCCCTAGCCTCCCGACAGCTGATGCTCAGGTCTCTAAATAGCTTAATGTATGCTTCCCTGACCTTGCACTAAAGTCTCTCTATATATTTATACCTTCACAGCCCAGGATTATAATTGCTTTTCATGAGGACCACATAGTGTCCAAATGCTGGCCGTTGGTAATACCCTGCAGGCCTAATCCTGCTATAAATCTCACATAAGCCCTTTTAATTGTATAGTTGAAGCGGCCTCTGGTTTCTGCAATGAGGCTGAAGGGAGCCCAGGAAGTGGGGCAGTGTTGATGGATGGGCCCAGTTCCCAGCCTCCCCAGCTGAGGCCCTGGAAGGGGGAGCAGAGGAAAAGACAAACCCAGACTTCCCCTCCCTTCTCTCCGGGCCATTTCTCTCTTCCTGTCTAGATGGTGGGGGCCCAAGCAGTGAAAGACGTAGATAAAGCAGACCAGGGGTGTGTGTGTGTGTGTGTGTGTGTGTGTGTGTGTGGGTACTTCCTGGGCTTTACTGGGTAACCGTGGACTAGACCTCCTACCCCTCACTCTGCCTGAGGCAGGGAAAGACCAAGGTCTCTTCATCTCCCATTCCTTCTCCACCTGATCTGGCCCAGAGCCAGGCAGCAGCCCACCCTCCCGCCTTGTGCCCGGGCTGTGCCCTCCTCGAGTAAACAATGAACCAATTACCACAGCCCCCAGCCTGGTAAATGAAATTTGATGGGGAGGGGGGTGGGTGGAGGACGCCTTTAGCCCAAGTGAAAGACAGAAGGAGAAAAACTGCTGCTCTCTAGATCTCCAAATTGAAATCTGAATTGAGCGGCTGGTAGAAAGGGGCTGATGTACCTTGTAGCCTAATCCCTCCGAAAGATTAAAGATGTCTTTGGCCCGTATATTGTATTGATTCATCTTCTGAAATATAAATCATCTGTGAGCCTCTTGGCAGCCTGAGCAGCAGCACTGAGGAGCTGCAGCTGGAGTTGGGCGGTGGTGAGGAGTGGGGTGGAGGGAAAGGAAGGGACTGATGCTCGCTGAGGATGAATAGGGACAGCCTAATGAGCAGGGGCAACTGGCTTGGGGGCCTTCTGTCACAGCTGTGGGCTGAGCTGAGGAGCTGGCTCCCGGCTTGTGAAGGAATGAACTGCTCCCTGAGGGGAGAGGGGGAGAAAGAGAAGGGGGGATACAGAGGAGAGAGAGAGACAGAGAGACAGAGATGGAGAGAGAGAGGAGAGAGAGAGAGACAGAGAGAGAAAGAGACAGAGAGGGAGGGAGAGAGAGAGGAGAGAGAGAGAGAGACAGAGACAGAGATAGAGAGACAGAGGGAGGAAGAGACAGAGAGAGAGAGGGAGAGACAGAGAGAGAGAGGGAGGGAGAGAGAGAGGAGAGAGAGAGGAGAGAGGAGAGAGAGGAGGGGGGAATGGGAAAAAGTACGAGATTAGCTCCCAAAGGGTAGAATCACTCTTTGGTTAGCCTTGGTTGAACCTTCTCTCATTCAAATTAGGAGAAGGGAGAGAGGGGATTATGTTCCACATGAGAGTCCAGAAGAACCAGGAGGAAATCCCATGAACCCAAGAGAGCTACAGAGAAATTGATGGCAGCTAAAAAGAGAGTCTGATTCCCCAGCAGATCTGTGATCCTTGCCTAGCACATGTAGTGAGAAGAAATTTCCCTGGGTTCGAGTCTAAGATCTGGACTCTATTGCCTCTGTGTCTTTGGGTGAGTCTCTTCATCCCTCTGGGCCTTGGTTTCTCCTCAATAAAGATCTGGAGTGAGCGAATGAAGAAGCATTTATTCAGTGCCAAGCACTGTGCCAAGGAGGTGTTGGGCACACAGCTTTTAATAGTGAGGCAGTTGGTGCTCTCAAGGTGAGCACGCTCTAATTGGGGGAGACAGCTCAAAAAAGAAAATGTAGCTATTGGGCTGATGAAAAGGCCTGGAAAGCTTGAGTGCAGCCGTGGACAAATAGCAAGTCTCAGGGGTGCTTAGGTTACCTGGAGGGACCAGATGACAGTGCTGCTGGACGGTGGAGCCTGAAGGCAGGGCAGGTGGTGAGGCCTGCTGGTCCTCCTGCTCACTGAAAGGCATGGGCTTGCTGACTCCCCTCCCTTTCAAACCCTGTGAGCAGTCAGGCAGCCCAGGCCAAGGAGGAAGGCAAAGGGGAGGGTGCTCCCAATGGTGGTGGTGTCTCTCTCGATGGGTTCTGAGATGGGAAGGAGGCAGATCTCCACGCTCCCTCCCAATTCTGACATTTTGTGTTCCAAGATCCTTTCAAGCTCTAATCCAAGCTTTGTTTTCTGACGTTCTAAGCCCTAAGGTGGGCAGCTAGGTAGCGCAGTGGATAGAGCACTGCGGCCTGGAGTCAGAGAAGGCCTGAGTTCAGATTGAGCCTCAGATACTTACTGTGTCTGGTGTGTGACCCTGGGCAAGTCACTTATCCCTGTTTGTCTCTGTTTCCTCATCTGTAAAATGAACAGGAGAAGGAAATGGCAAACCACCCCAGTATCTTTGCCAAGAAAACACCAAAAAGGGTCACGAAGAGTCAGACGTAACTGAAACGACAAACAAAAAGACAGCAAAGCTCTGAGATTCTGTGTTCTAACATTCTTTCCAACTGACATTCCAAACTCTGCTTTCTGACACTCTGAGTTCCAAGGTCCCTTCTAGCTCTGACATTTTATGTTCCGTGTTCTAGAATTCTATGTTCTAAAGTCCTTCCCATGTCTGTCACTTTTTTGATGACATAGACTTTCCTCCTGATTCAGCCTTCTTAAAAGAAATGTTTTATTGACAACTTTTTTCTTTACCTCTCCATCATTTCATCTCTCCTGCTTCCCCCCTGCCCTGCCCCCGCACTGACCTCTTCCTCTTGGCAAAGAAAAACAAACAAAAGTTCAAATCAGGGACCACAGTCTGTACTTGTATACAATAGTCTGTCCCAGTGGTGCCCCACCTCTTTGCCATGAAGGGGTAGGTAGGTTTCTTTTTCTGTCTTCCAGGACCATTGCTAGTTTTTATTTTTAAATTTGTATTTCTGTCTCCTGCTTTTATATCTCTTTCATCTCCTAACACGTCTCTTCCCTCTCCCCATAACAAAATACAAAAAAAAGAAAAGAAAAAGAAAGAAAAAAGACAGTTCTGTGAAGCTAAACAACACCTCGGAATCTGACCGCACACGCACATTCCTCTTCCATAGACCCCTTCCCCCACCTCTCCGATGAAGAGGAGATGAATTCCTTTTGTGTCTCCCTTAGTGGCAGGCATGGTAATTAATATTATTTTTTAAAATTAGATTTTTTATTTTTAGTTTACAACACTTAGTTTTACCTGTTCTTGAGTTTCAAATTTTCTTCCCTTCCCTCCCCTCCCCCGTCCCCCCCAAGACGGCATGCCGTCCGATATAGATTCTACATAAACCGTCGCATTAAACATATTTATACAATAGTCAAGTTGCAAAGAAGAATTATGACCAATGGAATGTATCATGAGAGAGAAGAAACAAAACCCCCCCAAAAAAGAGGAAAAAAAAAGAGAGAGTAAATAGTGTGCCTCCGTCTGCATTCAGACTCCACAGTTCTTTCTCTGGATGTAGCTAGCTTTTTCCATCATGAGTCCTTTGGAGCTGTCTTTGAGCCTTGTATTGCTGAGAAGAGCCAAGTCTCTCAAAGTTAGTCATCACAGAATCAATATGTCTGTGGTTGTGTACAATGTTCTCCTGGTTCTGCTCCTCTCACTCAGCATCGTATCATGTAGGTCTTTCCAGGTTATTATGAAGTCTGTATCTTCCTCATTTCTTATAGCACAGTAGTAGTCCATTACATTCATATACCACAACTTGTTCAGCCATTCCCCAGTTGATGGGCATCGCCTTAATTTCCAATTCTTTGCCACCACAAAAAGAGCCGCTATAAATATTTATGTACATACAGGTCCCTTTCCCACTTGTGTGATATAGCCCCAGGAGTGGTATTGCTGGATCAAAGGGTATGCACATTTTTATAGCCCTTTGGGCATAGTTCCAAATTGCTCTCCAGAATGGCTGGATCTGTTCATAACTCCATCAACAATGTATTAATGTTCCAATTTTCCCACATCCTCTCCAGCATTTATCATTTTCCTGTCTTGTCATGTTAGCCAATCAGACAGGAGAGATGTGGTACCTAAGAGTTGTTTTGATTTGGATTTCTCTAATCAATAGTGATTTAGATCATTTTTTCATATGCCTATAGATATCTTTAATTTCTTCCTCTGAAAACTGCCTGTTCATATCCTTTGACCATTTCTCAATTGGGGAATGACTTTTATTCCTATAAATTTGGCTCAGTTCCCTATATATTTTAGATATGAGGCCTTTATCAGAGACATTAGTTATAAAGATTTTCTCCCAATTTTCTGCTTCCCTCCTAATCTTTGTTGCATTGGCTTTGTTTATATGAAAACTTTTCAATTTAGCATAATCAAAATTATCCATTTTGCATTTTGTAATGCTCTCTATCTCTTGTTGGGTCATGAATTCTTCCCTTTCCCATAAATCTGACAGGTAAACTACTTGCTCTTCCAAATTGCTTATAGTATCAGCCTTTATTCCTAAATCATGTACCCATTTTGACTTTATTTTGGTATGTGGTGTGAGATATGGGTCTATGCCCAGTTTCTTCCATACTATTTTCCAATTATCCCAGCAGTTTTTATGAAATAGTGAGTTCTTTACCCAGAAGCTGGATTCTTTGGGTTTATCAAAGAGTAGATTGCTAGAGTCGGTGACTTCTGTGTCTTGTGTACCTAATCTATTCCACTGATCCACGACTCTGTTTCTTAGCCAGTAGTAAGTAGTTTTGACGGCTGCTGCTTTATAGTACAGTTTAATATCTGGTATGGCTAGGCCACCTTCCCTAGCATTTCTTTTCATTAATTCCCTTGATATTCTGGACTTTTTGTTCTTCCAGATTAATTTTGTTATTATTTTATCCAGCTCTGTAAAATAATCTTTTGGTAGTTCAATTGGTATGACACTGAATAAGTAAATTAATTTAGGTAAAATTATCATTTTTATTATATTAGCTCGGCCTAACCATGAGCAACTGATGTTATTCCATTTAATTAGATCTGACTTTATTTGTGTGAGAAGTGTTTCGTAATTGTGTTCATATAGGCCATGGGTTTCTCTTGGCAGATAGACTCCCAAATATTTTATAGTGTCTACAGTAACTTTAAACGGAATTTCTCTTTCTATCTCTTGCTGTTGGGCTTTGTTAGTAATATATAGGAATGCCAAGGATTTATGTGGGTTTATTTTGTATCTTGCAACTTTGCTAAAGTTGTTTATTATTTCAAGTAGTTTTTTTTACTGTAATCTCTAGGATTCTCTAAGTAAATCATCATATCATCTGCAAAAAGTGATAATTTAGTTTATTATTTGCCTATTCCAATTCCTTCAATTTCTTTTTCTTCTCTCAATGCTAAAGCTAACATTTCTAGTACCAAATTGAATAATAGGGGTGATAATGGACATCCTTGTTTCACTCTGGGTCTTATTGGGAATGCATCTAGCTTATTCCCGTTACATATAATGCTTGCTGCTGGTTTTAGGTAGATGTTATTTATAATTTTAAGGAAGACTCCGTTTATTCCTATGCTTTCTAGTGTTTTTAATAGGAATGGGTGTTGTATTTTGTCAAAAGCTTTTTCTGCATCTATTGAGATAATCATATGGTTTCTGCTGGTTTTGTTATTGATATGATCAGTTATGCTTATAGTTTTCCTAATATTGAACCAGCCTTGCATTTATGGAATAAATCCTACCTGATTGTAGTATACTATTCTCCTAATAAGTTACTGCAATCTTTTTGCTAATATTTTATTTAAAATTTTTGCATCAATATTCATTAGGGAAATTGGTCTATAATTTTCTTTCTCTGTTTTGACTCGTCCTGGTTTAGGTATTAATACCATATCTGTGTCATAAAAAGAATTTGGTAGGACTCCTTCTTTACCTATTTTCCCAAATGGTCTATAAAGTATGGGAATTAATTGTTCTTTAAATGTTTGATAGAATTCACATGTAAAACCATCTGGCCCTGGAGATTTTTTCCTAGGGAGTTCATTGATGGCTTGTTCAATTTCTTTTTCTGAGATGGGGTTATTTAGGTAATTTACATCCTCTTCTGTTAACCTGGACAATTTGTATTTTTGTAAATATTCACCCATTTCTCCAAGGTTATCAGATTTATGGGCATACAATTGGGCAAAATAATTCCTAATTATTGTTTTAATTTCCTCTTCATTGGAGGTGAATTCACCCTTTTCACTTTTGATACTGGTAATTTTGTTTTCTTCTTTCTTTTTTCTAATCAAATTGACCAAGGGTTTATCAATTTCATTGGTTTTTTCATAAAATCAGCTCTTAGTTTTATTTATTAGTTCAATAGTTTTCTTGATTTCAATTGTATTAATCTCTCCTTTGATTTTCAGTATTTCTAATTTGGTATCTAATTGGGGATTTTCAATTTGTTCTTTTTCTAGTTTTTTCAGTTGCAAGGCATAGTAATTATAAGTAAACTTCATTCAGTTTCAGCTAGGTGATGCAGTGGATAGAGTGCTGGGCCTGGAGTCAGGAGGATTTGAATTCAAATTTTACCTTAGATATTGTGAGCAAGTCATTTAACTTCTGTTTACCTGTTTCCTCAACTGTAAAATGGGGATAATTATAGCACCTACTTTCCCAGGCTTATTATGAGGATCAAATGAGGCAATATTTATAAAATGTTCAGCATAGTGTCTGGCACGTAGTAGGCATAGTATATGATATAATATATCTATGAAGACATATATATATATATATAGTATATATGAAGATATACACATATATAATTATATAGTGCTTACTACATATAAATGAATATTCCCTTCCCTTTTTTAAATTCCATTTATATTTTGTGGCCATTGTACCTGGCACATAGTAGGTGCTTAATAAATACCTGTTGATTGGCTGGTTAATTGGTTGTGTGTGTTGTACTCAATACTTACTGAGTGTATATTGTTTCCCAGTTGTGCTTGCTTTATTTTGCATAAGCTCATATAAGTCTTAATATGCTTCTTTGGATTCTTCATATCAGTCATTTCTTATGGAATAGTAATATTTCATTGGATTCTTGTACCATCTTCATTGACACTTACAGTTGGACTTCCCTTTCTGATTGATCCTTAACAAGTCCCCCTGACACCCCAATACTACAGCTTCACACACATTTTTAGTTTCTAGCATGGTGGGCAGCATGAGGGGTTGCTCTTGCTTTCATAAGCATCAAGAGTGTTCATATATCTAATCTGGTTTACCTACCAACCCTACCTACCATTCTAGGGTCTAGAATGGGAAACTGGTTCTGATACCCAAGTTCAAATCTCTTCCCATTGTGTGACAGGAGTATGTATCATACAGGTATGTCATAGAATGTTATCTGTTTTTTGTGTGTATAATGGGTGTTATATTGCCTGCCTTCTCAATGAATGAGGGAAAGGGAGGAGGGAAGGAGAGAATTTGGAACTCAAAAGAAAAGAATGTTAAAAATAAATAAATGAAAGTATATATAGTAAAGAATATTAGCTCCTTGAAGGCAAGGCCTTGTTCATTTTTGTCTTTGTATCGCTAGTGCCTGTCATGGTGCATGGCACATGGGAGATGCTTATGTTGATCAACTATATTATCCTGGCACTGAAGGCCTATCTGGAATTTAGAGTGGGGTAATTGTTGGGATAGGTAGCAAGATGGCACAGTGGAAGAGGTCTGAGGTCAGGAAGATGCCTTTTTCTGTGTTCAGATGTGACCTCAGATACTTTCTAGCTGTGTGACTCTGGGCAAATCACTTAACCCTGTTTCCCTCAGTTTCCTTATCTATAAAATGAGCTGGAGAAGGAAATGGCAAAACACTCCAGTATCTTTGCCAAGACAACCCTAAATGGGGCCAGGAAGAGTTGGCACAACCGAAATGACTGAACATCACCACCAGTTGTTGGGTTCAAGATGGTGGCACTATGGAGAATAAAGGATGCAGAGGGGCTGCATGTCAGTTCATTCATTAATTCAGCTGGTTGTTAGTGGGTGCTTGCCCCACGTTTGGTGTTGTGCTAGGTGCTATATAAATGAGACAATGACATCCCTGTCCCCAGGCAGCTTGCACTCTAGTAGAGAAGATGAGACAGGTCCACAGCTCAATAAGCAAAGCTCATCTTAATTAAAACAGGCCTTTGTAGCCCTTTCACATGCATCATCTCACTCAATATACACAGAGGAGTCAGGCCAGTCAGGGATTATTACATTCATTTCACAGATTGTGAAACTGAGCCCCAGAGAGGTATAGAGAGTTAACCATAAGGCCTGTTGGTTACTAAGTGGCAAAGCCCAGACTGAAGTTTCTTGACTCTTCTTCGAGAGGCTTAATGTTCCTCCCCCAACACCAGGCAGCAGGTGAGGTCTGTCTTGTCTGAGAGGAGCAGGCAGTATGTGCTCGGAAGGCTCTGTCCTCTCCTCACTCCTGGCCAGGGCCTGACTCTTGTCTTTTGGGTAACTTGGTTGGGGGAGAACCCAGAGGATTTGTGTCAGTAGTTGGACTTCAGAGATCTTAGATCTTTAGGAAGAAGATCAAGGTGAAAGAAAAATAGGAGTGAAGGCCAGTTCCCCTGGAAGAGCACGTGCCTCAGGAAACTGCTTGTGGGCCATTGAGGTGTGTGGCCCAGGGCTGGATCTTGGCATCCAGAGACCTGGAGGGTCACTGAGTGGGATTAAGATAATGATAACTAATAATCTTCATATCTATATAAAACTTTAGGATATGCAAAGTACTTTATGTACATTATCAAATCTGATCTTCAGATTGAAGATGGTAGGGTGGGATAGTGGATGAAGGGTGGGATTTGGCTTCAGAAGACCTGGTCTTAAATCCTTCTGTTGCTACCTATGTGTCACCTTGACTGAGCCACTTCTGCTTTAGAGAGGGACTTAGTTACCTCGTCTGTAAAACTCCACTGGAGTTAGATAATTTAAATATGATTCATTTAAATGAACTCTGGGTTTTAAAGAACATCCACTAAGAAGTGAGGTGGTAGAATAGAAAGGGTAGTGGCTCTCAGGACCCACGTTCAGATGCTGTCTGTCACTTCACTGTGACTCAGGAAAGTAGCTTCTTTGGGCCTCAGTTTCCTTATCTGTAAAATGAGGAGATTGGCTAGCTGGTCTCTGAGCTTCAAATGTATGAACCTGTGAATCAACAGGGAGTTGTCTCAGCTCATGCCTCCAGTTTCAGGGCCTACAGATGAATAGTAGCCCTCTTGGCCCTCAGCATCCCAGAAAGGAATTCTTATTAGGTACCTCAGGCTCTCCTAGTAAGGACCTGGATCTGGAATCAGAAGATCCATCATGAGCTACATTTTTGACATTGGGAAAACCACTCTTCTGAGCCTGAGAGAGACCTCAGTTCTTGGTCTCAGGTCTATTGACCTCATCTTTCAAGACTTCAAGGATCACACAGTGATGTTGGGGTGGAAGATCCCTACCCAGATAAAGATCTGAGCCCTTCTGCACTTTAGTAGACCATCTCTATCAGTTGGTACGACCAAGAATTCTTCTTACCTGGTGGCCGTCATCCCCAGAAAGGGAAGAGCCTTTCTGAATGTAAGCTTGGGTGATGGGCACATAGGACCATGGGATCATAGAATCATGGATGTAGAACTAGTCAGGGCCACTGAATCCAACAATGAGGAACTTGTGGCCAGAGAGGTCAAGTAACTTACCAAGGTCACACAAATAGTAAGTTGCAGAGCCTCCAGTCCCGTATGCAGTGAGGTATGATGGAAACATCGCTGGTTGGGTAGTCAGAAGACCTGGGTTCAAATACCAAGTCTCATGCTTTTGACCTGTGTGACCTTGGGCTAGTCATTCAAATTATCTGGGCCTCAGTTTCCTCAGTCGTAAAATGAAGAGTTGGACCAGAGGCCTCGCGGTCCCTCCAGAAATACATACTTCTTGTTGTGTTTGTCCTTCGTTCTCGAAGAGGACCATGGCATCAGGGAAATGATGACATGACTTGCAGCTGACTTTGATTTAAGTGAGGAAGGGCTGTGCAAGGTCACCAGCCTCACTTTCTCCTCCAGAGCCATCTGGGTCCAGTGACCTGATATTCACCAGGATGACTGGATGTGGCCCAGGATGCACTGGGAGACCCTGGCCCTTTTAGCCTTCGATCCAGCTCAAAGTCCTCCTAGATGGGTAGGTCCAGATAGAGCTTGCGCAGCCCAGAGTCAATCAACAGTCAAGAAACATTTATTAAGAATCTACTATGGGTCAGGCACTGTGTTAAGCTCTGGAGTCACCTCCAATCGATCAAGGAGTATTTATTAAGTACTTATATGTGCCAGGCACTGTACTAAAGGCTGGGGTGCAAAGAAAAAGCAGTTGCTGCCCTCAAGGAATTCACACTCTAATGGGGGAGTTGTACATGTACACACACACACATACGTGCATATTTAATATTTATTTTTCATTAAATTTATTTTAAATAAATGTTAATATATTTTTAATATTATTAAATTATAAATTTATTAACTTTATTTTTAATTTAATATTTAATATTTACTATATACATATACACACATATATTTGTAAACATATCTACATGTATATATGTACATTTACGAGCTGCAGAGTACGTTCAAGATAACCTTAGGAGAGAAAGTGTCAGAAGCTGATGGGGCCCAGAAAGGGAAGGAAGCCAGGGGTTCTAAGAGGCAGAGGTGAGGAGGGTGAGTATTTCAGGCTGGGAGATGTGCCCCAATGGCTCAGCCTCCATACCACAATGGGGCATGAGAAGAGGACTTTTGTGGGGGACCATTTTCCTTTGAAATTATCTCGCATCTATTTTATGTCTAGTGTACATATATAGTAATAAAAAATAGCTAGTCTTTTTACGACGCTTTAAGGTTTGCAAAGCATTTTGTAAACACCCAACTTTATCTGCACAATGATTCCGTGAGGCATATATTTGGGCACCTAGGTGGTTTGATGGATAGAGCTCTGGAGCTGGAGTTAATAGTTCAAATTCTATCTCAGATATGTACTAGCTTAGCTACGTGACCCTGGGCAAGTCACTTATTTGCTGTCTGACTTTGTTTCCTCATCTGTCAAATGCAGATGCCTCCACGTCCTTTTTGGCCCCGGAAGGCAGATCCCAGGAGACACGGGTGGAAGTTGTAAAGGTGCCAGTTTAGATTTGATGACAGAAAAAAAACCAACCCAAACAACCTCGTAGCGATTAAAGCTGTCCCGAGTAGGATGGCATGCCTCTTAAGAGGTGGTGAGTTTTTCTTTCTTGGAAGTCTTCAAGCAGATGCTGGATCAAATGTACTTGTCGGGTACGTTTGATCAGAGATTCATTTCAAGTGTGAGTTGTACTAGATGGCTGATGAGGTCATTCTAACTGTGAAATACTGTAATTTTGTGATGCTAAGAGTGTCTCCCCTGCGAGGGAGCTCCTGGCATGGTGCATCTCCACCCCCCAGCATCTGCTGGGAGCAGCCTACCAGGGGGAGAGAAACACTGGCTTTTCTTCCGGGGCCATTACCCTGTGATATATTATCTGTGATTGGTATTTGGCCAGAGGGCCAAGGCTGAGAAGCATTGCAGAGCGTGATCAGCCAGTGAGGCTTAATTGAACATCATCAGATGCCACAGGGCAGCTGATCCTGCCATCTAGCTGGGTTAGAGGCCGATAAAAACCTCTAGGAGGTTGATGGTGACAGGTCCCCAAGTGAGAGTCCTAACCCACAAGGATTGGGGTAGGTTGAGCTGAGGTGTCCCTGTCTTGGGATACACGTTAAATTGGGGTTGTCAGTGAGGGTGCCAGAGCAAAAGTCTTAGATTTAGAATCTGGGAGTTTGGGTTTAAATGGGTTCAGCTATTCATTTGTCTTTCCAGCATAGACAGGATTTGGGTTAAAATCCTCCTGTGGCTGCTACTTACTACTTGAGTGACTCTGGGCAAATTCCTTCACTTCTTTGGGTCTCTTAGTTTTCTATAAGCTAATTGAAGGCAGGGATTATTTTTGCCTTTCTTTTGTATCTGTAGTGCTTGGCACATAGTAAGCACTTAATAAATGCTTGTTGATTGATTTGACACTTAATAAATGTATGTTGAATGAATTCCCTCTCTGGGTCTGTGTTTCCCCAGGTGTACTAGGTAAAGCCCTAAGGTCCCTTCCACCCTTCATTGGTCTAGTGGAAAGATTTTGGATCAGAGACTTGCGTTCCAGTCCTGGTGGTGCCACTTGTTAACTTAGATGACCTTGGACAAGTCATTCAACTTTTTTGCCCTCTATAAAATGAGGGGGTTGAATTTCATGGATTCTTAGGTCCCTTCCAGCTGTAAGGCTATAATCCTATGATTCCTAAATGGCAAAGACAGAGGGAAAGACACTGGATTTGAAGTTAGAAGTCCTGGATTTGAATCCCAACTCTGCTTCTTACCACTTGCTTTGGGCAAGTAATTTAGTTTCTCTGACCTCAGAATACCCTTCCGAGGTGGTTATTGGTGTCTATGACACCTGCTCATTGGGTGGGAGGAGAAGGGGATGTTTCTTGGGGGAGTAGTGGTGAGGTTTGGCCGTGGGGTGGAACAGATCTGTATATGTATCTGTGAGCTCAGGCAGGCACAGAGCTTGGTTGCATTGCATTGGATGTATAAGAGCAAAGACACAGAGGGCCAGGAAAGGCCATTCTGAGCAGAACCTGGTTCCTGCATAGGCAGAGGAGGTGGCTGCCTCCCTCGTAAGACTCAAGAGCTGGCCAGGCCTCTTTGCTATCTGAGTCATAGAATGCCTTGAACACAGAACACAGCCTTCCATCCTACAGTGAGAAAGCAGGCAAGAGATGTAGACGTCCTTGGGAGAAGACAAGAAGGAGCCCAGGGTGCCTCAGAGAATCCTTGAGCCAGAGAATGTTAGGGCCAGAAGGAATTTCAGAAATCATCTAAACCAGCCCTTCTCTCTTATAGCTGAGGCCCAGAGATGTCAGTTACCTTGCCCAGGGTGCACAGCTCATCGGTGGCCAGGGCAGGACTAGAATCTGGGTCTCCTCTCTCCCAATCCAATAATCTTCCCACTTACCTTCCTGCCTCTTCCAGAGATTTTACAGCAGGGAGGGAGAGGAGAGAGAGCCGAAGGACCTCTCAGGTCCTCGGTCCTTTCTGAGCCCAGGTAAAGGTGATAGGGGCTCAGGAAGAGGAGGCTGGGAGCAGACAAACTCACTTCCATCAGCAGTCAGCCAGCCAGTCAACAAGCATCTATTAAGCTCTTACTATGTGCCAGGACCTTTTGCTAGGGGTTAGCCCTGACTAAAAAGTATGGGCATACATGAGGTGTTTGTGCACATCTAGGGAGCTTGTGTGCCCATGTAAGGCTGTCTGTGTGAGGGCAGCTCTGTCTGTGTCTCTGTGGGGGTGTCCCTGAAAGTGTTTGTGTGTGTGCACACACAGGCGCAGGTGGCTTCCCTTGGCAGGGTGAGCCTACCTCCATATGCCCAACTGTGACTGTGGCCTCAGAGCTGGGGCCAGGTCTCTGGCTGTGGGTTGGCTTCCTTCTCCACTGGGCCTCCTGGCTCGCTCCTGAGGGAAAGGAAGGAGTGTGGGAGCCCCTGCTGGGATAGGAGGGCAGCGTCAGGGCTCAGTGCCAGCACCCTGGGCTCCCGATTAAACACGAAGAGCTATATCCCTGTCAGGATGGGAATGATAATGTGAGTCATAGGGGAATGGATGACAGAAGCAGGAGATAGCCCTGGAGAGATCCAGAGAGGGCATCAGAGGAGAATGCAAACTTTCCCTTGCTATGCCTTGAACAGATTTGTGGGGCCTTTTGCCTACTTTTTCATCATCTTGTGGCCCAATTTTTCAGGTTATCTGTGGGTTTGTAGCCCATCTGTGGGCCAGCATTGATGTGTGTGTGTATATGTGTGTGTGTATGTGTGTATATATACATGTATATATATATATATATATATATATATGTATTTTTTTTACATAGAATTCCCGACTGAGGCTCTGGTGAGCCTGGTGGTAGTGAGTGAGGCTATTAGCTCATAGGATTGTCGATTTAGAACTAGAAGGGACATTGGAAGCCCCTTATTTTACAGATAAGGAAGCCGAGTCTCAAAGGATTTGTGGTATAGCTGAGATTGGAACTAAAGAACTCTGATTCCAATTCCAGCCAGTTTGTCTAAGCAACAGTGTGGCATGTGGAAAGAGGCCTGGAGAAGTAAGTCAGGAGACCCTGGGTCAGATTTTCCTGTAGACATTAGCTATGTCACTGTTGGCCAGTCTTTTCTTTAAGTCTTATCTCTAAGATGGGGATGATAATTCTTTTTTTTTTTGGTGGAGGGGGGAAGGCAGGGCAATTGGGGTTAAGTGACTTGCCCAAGGTCACACAGCTAGTACGTGTGTCAAGTGTCTGAGGGCAGATTTGAACTCAGGTCCTCCTGACTCCAGGGCCGGTGCTCTATTCACTGCGCCACCTAGCTGCCCCGGGGATGGTAATTCTTGCCCTGCCTTTCTCATGGGGCTGATGGGAAAACAGAACAATAATAGATACAAAGTGCTTTGTAACCATAAGGCACTGTCTCTGTCTCTCTCCTCTCTCTCCTTTTCCTTTCTCTCTCTCCTCTTTCCAGAGAGCTAAGTATTAATATATTACATATAGAGAGCTGTATGATGCATGTATATACGCATGTATAAATACATGTGTAAACACATAAACATGTGTATAAATGTGTGTATCTACATGCATATATACACACATATATCTACATCTATCTCTATCTCTATCCCCCTCCCCTTTCCACCTATTCAAACCTACCCTGATTTCTTTTTTTTAAATCAATTAATTTATTTTTAGTTTTCAACATTCACTTCTGCAAGATTTTGAGCTCCAAATTTTCTCCCCATCTCTCCCCTTCCCCACCCCAAGATGGCATGCATTCTGATTACCTCTTCCCCCAATCTGCCTTCCTTTCTATCACGACCCCCATCTTCTCTTATCCCCTTCCCTTCTATTTTCCTGTAGGGCAAGGCAGATTCCACCCTGATTTCAAAGCCAGTTCATGCCACCTTCTCTGGTCACCTCAGCCCATGAGATTTTTCCTTCCCTTTGACCATCTCTAACCCTTCTCGTGGATAGCTCTCAGGGGACACGTAACTGCATACCAGCCAGATTTCACTGTTCCTTGTTTCACAGATAGATCGTTAGCTCCTTGAGGGTTGGGACTTTGCCTTGTCCTTCTCTGCATTCTCCATGCAGATTGGTGCAGCTCTGTGCCCAGAATTCAATAAATACCCACTGAATTGTATGGATGAATAGACCAGTCAGTCCACAAATGTTTGTCAGTGGCTGCTTTGTACAACATGATGTTAGGCCTTGGGGGCCTGTACAGTTTAGCTACGAATGAGTGAATGGATGGATGTCGAGCCCTCGTGAGCATCCCTGGTAACTCACTGCTTGGTTCCCCATCACTTGCATGGGAACTGTCCAGCTGGCTCTATCTCAGGTCCAACCAGCAATATCTAGTCTGGTCTGAGCATCCTCAAGAACAGGAGAATTGTGGGTTGGAGAAAGGCAAGCATAACCAAGAATATTCCTGGAGAAGGTAACCTCCTTCCACTGCATCTCCATGGGAATGCCTCTCTAATACCCAAGCCCAGGATGCACCAGGGTTCTGTGATGGTGGGATGCACAGTTCTTGTCTGTGAGTCATGGAATCACTGAGTTCACTGAACCAGAGAGCCGTTGCTACATCAGAGCTAGAAGGGATGTCCGAGGCCATCTGGCCCTACCCTGCTCCAGCACCCTTGACAAATGGCCATCCGGACTCCGTTTGAAGAACTCTAGTGATCAGGAACCCAAGGCAGCCGCTTCTATCTCATAGAACTCTTACTGTTAAGGAGTCCAACCTACCTCCCCGACTTTTACCCAGGGCTCCTAGCTCTAACCTCTGTGCAAGCAGAGCAAATCAAATGCCTCATCTATTCAACAGTCGTTCATACACTCACAACTAGCGACCACTTTCTATCTGAATCTTCTCTTCCCCAGGCTTACAATGTCCTCAGTTCCTTCAGTCAATTGGTTTCAAATCAGAGTCCTGGAAGGTTAGAGTTAGAAGGAACGTCAGAGGTCATTTAGTCAAACTTATTCGTGGGTGGGAATCCCACCTATGAAATTCCCCTGAAATAATCATTCAGCCTCCCCTTGCAGACTCCCGGTGACGAGGAGCTCATCACACAATACATTCGGTAGTCTCTTCCTTTCCCCCTCCTAACCACCTTCACACTTATCCTTGTCCTCTCTTGGCTTTATCTCTTATGTTAGAGCACAGAATTCTGGGGAAGGAAGAGACTAAATAGATTAGCGCAACTCCTTTATTTTATGGGTGAGAAAACTGGAGGCCCAGAGTGGACTGGATTTACCCATGGCCACAAAGTACGTTAGTGACTGAGTCAGGACTCAACCCAAGGTCTCTAGTCCAGAATTCTGTGCTTTATGTTTTGGGACTGGAGATTTAGAGGGTAGAAGAGACCTTAAAAGTCATCTGTCCAACTCTCTCATTTTACAGATGAGGAAACTAAGGACCCAAACTGTGACCCAAAGTCACAGGTAGAAAGTATCAGACCAATGGTTTGAACCCAGGTCCTTTAACTCAAAAGCCAGTGCTCTGTTCCTTGCACCTCAAAGTCACCTTTTCTTCTGCTTGGCAAGGTCGGATGACCACAGATGGCAAGAAGACTCGAACCCTCAAAAGTTATGAAGAATAAAACCCCCTCAAATGCTTACAGTTTTGTTTTAGGTGAAAGTAGGAGCAGGAGGCAGGGAGACTAAGGAGGGAATAGCACTAGTCAGAGACCCTGCAACCTTGGCTTGTCAAGGGGAATTTCTCAGCCTGCTTTGTGGAGAGGTTGGTTTATCTTGCTGCCAGGAAGGAAGCTTCCTTCCCTAGTTTTCTCACCTGTTCCCACAGCTGCATAATTGGTATTCTGGAGATGGGTATTTTTTTTTATCAATCTGACCTCCAAACAGAAGAGTTTCCCAAGTGGGAACATCAGACTTTGCATTTAGATAGGACCTTCCATCAGAACATCTCCCCAGTGGCACCCAACCGAGCTTAATTAAAGAGGCAGCAGGAGAGCAGGACCAGGAGTTGGGAGGCTTGGGTTCCAGTCCCAGCTATGACAATTTACTATCTGTGTGACCTTGGGTAAGGTGCCACAGTTTTTTAGCCTGTAAAGTGGAGTTATTAATGTCCTGTATCACTCAAAGGGATTATTACAAGGATAATCCATTTGAGAGACTGGGCTTAAAGTCAGAAGCCCTGGGTTCTAATGATTGCTCAAGCACTTACTAAGCTGTGTGACCTTGGGCATGTAGCATCACCTGTCTGGGCCTCCGTTTCCTCATCTGTAAAATAAGTGGTTTGGGTTATGTGATTTCCGAGGTCCCTTCCAGCTCTAAATAATTGAGTCTATACGCCTATAATCAACCAGTCAGTCAAGTAAGAAGCATTTATTAAGCACCAGGTTTGTGCTTAATCAAGCGTCAGATGCTGTAGTACGTACCAAAGTGGGACAAGTCCCTGTCCTCAAGGAGCTTATATTTCACTGCAAGAAAAGTGTAATGGCTTCTATTTCTATACAGTCCTTTTATACAAGTCCAACTCAAATGTGCCCTCTTCTGTGAAGAATTCCAGGATTCTTCCTCCTTGGCCAGTCATTTTTCCTTGGACACAATACTTTGCTTTGCCCTGTCTCTAATGAATTTATAGATCGTAGGATCATAGACAGAGCCGAGAGAGACCTTCCAGGCCAATCTAGCCCAACCTCGTCATTTTACAGACGAGGAAACAGTTTCAGAAAGGTTTCACCGGCCCAGGGTCATGCAGCTAATTAAGTATTAAAGGCAGGATCAAGTATTTACAGGTATTTGTGACTTAACTCTACTGGACTCTAAGCTCCTCGAGGGCAAGGACCATATTTTGTCCACACTTGGTCTGCTCTTCAGCAGTGCTATGTCCACAGTAGGTGGTTAGTAATTTTTTTTTAATGAATGCTTGTTGATAAGTTAAGGTTTAAGCTTCAGGGTTTACATAACTCCTTCCTTGCAATAACCGTGTGAGATGGGCACTGCTGATTTTTAGTGTTCCTACTTTACAGATGGGAAAATTGAAGCTCAGATAGGTTGAATGACTTCCACAAAATCTCCCAGATGGTTTAAGTGTTGGAGCGTGATTTTGAACTCAGTTTTCCTGACTCCAAGTCCAATATTCTTTTCACTTCACTGTGTTGCCTCCCAAATGCTAATGTGCATTACATAGCAGTGAACTAGACCTGCTGTGAACTTGTGACCCGAGGACCAGGCACAGGAGGTGAGGATGGAACCCATGCCCTCCTTTTCAGCATCTTCCAACAACCCCCCAAATAGTCCAGCTTTTCTATAGGGGTCCCAACCTTATGCATCTATCTCCCTGGTTATAGAGCTAGTCTTCCCAACATACAGATGAGCTGAGTGTCAGAGGGCACATCGGTAGGGGGGGTTAAAGCTAGGCTGCTAGAAATAAAATGGTAAGGGTTTATTTGGTGAGGGGGGAGAGGACAAGGGAAGGATTAGGACAAGAGAGGGATTCTTAGAGGGGAGAAGGAGGTACTGGGTAAAGGGAGTTTAGATTAATGGGAATGGGGGGATAGGGGAGGGATCTGTAGAGGGGGGAAGGCAAGTAATAGGTAGGTGATGCAACAGGTAGAAGTAAAGTAGAGGAGGCAGGAAGGATAGGAAACAAAAGATATGTGCAAGCATAAGAAACAGAGATCAGGAGTAGATTATGTTTGGGAAAGTATATGTCTATATACACCTGTTTATATGAACAAGGGTATGTACATGTGTATGTATATATCAAGAAATATCTAAATTATATTGTAGCCTTCTGGGAGGGTGGGGGAGGGGGAAAATAGAACAAAGTTCAAAAGTGCGCAGCAGACAACAGAAGAAAACACAAGGAAGCAAAGAAAAGAGGGACAATCCTCAACCCAAGGTGTGTTATCGATCACAAGGCTTTCTTGAAGTGAAAATTTATTGTTACCTACATTGTTACATCCTCTCCTGTGTTCTGCTATGCACGTGACACGCTTTTTCTCTTTCTTTATATTTGTTTCAATATTTAAGTTTCTGATATATTTTTGTTTCTTTTCTCTATTTTGTATTTGTGTTCTGGTAAAATAAAATTCAATAAAAAATTAAATAATACAACAATAAAAAAAAGCTGGGCTGCCTTGGTGACCCAACTTGTGAGCAAGGGTCCCCCTCTTGCCCACTTCCTAACCCTCTCATCTCTACTACCCTTGCTCCCTATATCTCTCCCCCAAGTCTTGGGTCTGCTTCCAGATATAGGAGCTACAAAGGACAAAGAAAATCCTTCTCTCCCCGTTGCAGGAGACGTGAGGAGTCGGAACCTTGTCACTGTGCAACATCAGGGTGAAACGCGGCCTTCGGCTCTCTGTCATTTCCACCCCGCACTGTATGTCACCCGGGCCTTCATCCTGAGAAGCTATGATGGTGGAGAGGATTGGGGTTGGGGAGGGCAGATATGCAGTACGGACTTTCTAACCTGGCACGGGCTTCCCAGATGCTGTGTCTGGGTCTCCTCCCCTCTGGCATCGGTCAATCGGCAAGTGCCGCTGTGCCTACTGTGTGCCCAGGGCTGGCAGGGGGTCAGGGAAGGTTTGGACGGGGGAGATTGGAGGGAGGGTACGGGAGAAGGAGCGGCTGGTGTGGTTGGGTCTCTGCTCTCCGGGAATCCCAGGCAAGACAAGGAGGCAGCAGCCCACGGGAAGAGGCAGTAATGAGGAAAGCAATTCGCATTTGTCTGAAGGTTCCCAATATGCTTCACAAGCATTTTTCTCCCTTGATGCTCATAAGCTTCTGCTGAGGTGGGGGCTCTTATTACCCGCATTTTGCAGATGATGACGTTGAGGCTCAGAAAGGTTGAATAACTTGCTTATGGTCATATAGTAAGTGTCTGGGTAGAGGTGGGGGAAGGGGGCTCCGCATAGCCTTCTAATAAAGTGGGAGTTTTGAGAAGAAGGAAATTACTGAAGGTTGGGGTGCTCAGGAAAGGCAATGAGCCTTGGCCTTGGCGTCCCAGCGCCTGGATTCCAGTCCTGGTTCTGCTCTGTATTAGCTGTGTGACCTTGGACGAGTCACTCGCCTTCTCTGTAAAAAGATAGAATTGGACTGGATTTCTAAGATCTTCTCCAGAGCCAAATTTGACAAGGTAACGTCCTGTTCTATTAGATTGTGAGCTCCTCGAGGGCAGGAACTATCTTTTGCCTCTCTTTGTATCCCCAGCTCTTAGCACAGTGCCTGACACATAGTAAATGTTTATTATTATTATTATTAATAATAATTATTATTAATCCGCAGTACTTAGCATAGTGCTCTGCACACAGTAAGTGCTAGATAAACTTTTGTTGTTGTTAGTATAGGCCTGGCATATAGTACGCACTTAATAAATAAACGTTTGACTAATTATGATTGACAGGTGGGACTTTGAGCTGAGCCTTGAACAAAAGCAGGACTTAGATGAGGGGAGAAGATGGGAGAGTTGAGGCGGGGCAGAGGAAACACAACATAAGATACTTTCCGGCGGCTCACATTTGGACATTTAGAACCTTGGTAATACACAATCTATGCGTATAAAGTACATAGTACACATGCATGGTGTATGTGTGGGCAGCAGCATGACGTAATGGCTCTCGGCTGTCGCTGCAGACATAAAGCTTAGGTCTTTGTCTTGCCTCTAGGACCACAGGCAAGTTTAACCTCTTGGTGCTTCGGGCATTTTTCCAAGACTATACACTGCAGACAAGTTAAGAGATTTGCAACACTATGATTAAATGCCAGGGTGGACCCTTCTCCCCTCCCTGCCCCAAGCATACATGTACACATGCAGTTATATACATTATGTATATACATGTACATATGTGTGAATGTGCACGTGTTTATACCTTCATCTCATTTCATCCTTATGATCCTATGAGATAGGGGAACTGATGCCAGGAGAAGCGACTTGTCTATAGCTAGGAAGTGGCAGAACTGGACCTTGGACTCAGGGGCTTCTGGTCCCAGGGGCAAAGTGCTTTCCATCTACCCCACGGTAGCCGCCTCTGGGCAGATGCGGATGTGCACAAGGCATCAGTGGCAGCGACAAGAACCCTTCTGCCTGGAATAGAGGCCAAGCACTGGGGAGGATTAGAGGACAGATCATCTAGGATAGGGAGCTCTCCACTAGCCTGCCTATTTTTAGCCCTCACAGGCCAGTGCTTGTTGGCCTGTTTGGGTCATTATTCTGCAACATCCTTGTTTGGCTGTTTCCACTTGCTCTGGCAGATCCCTGGCTGAGAGAGCCATCTAAGTTGCTTTAGTGAAATGAAGTTTATAAGATGCCCCTGCTGCCCCTCCCTCCCATGAATGAATGAATGAATGAATGAATGAAGTGTTTGTGGCAAGCATAATTTTGGTGATACAAATACTAAAATCAAGACAGTTCCTGTCCTCAAGGAGGTTAGATTTTAATAGGGAGAGACTACACAGATAGAGGAGTGGTAGTCAGAGGAGGCCAGATGCTTGGATCTGGGAAGTCACAAGGATGGTGAGTGGAACCTTAGGGGAATCTACTAATGCATTCCTTCCAGAAGCAATGATTGTATTGATTTAATTAAGTTTCCAAAGGCTGGACGGCATGTGAAGCATGGTCTGGTTGATCTAGGTTGGCTAAATAGAATGGGCAATGTATTTGTGCTCTCTTACCAATTATGACAGCTCTTCCCCCCTCCCCATGTTGGAATTTTAAAGCTAAGTGGCATAACTTCTATAGGATGTGGTCTGTGGAGGTCCTGAGCTCCAGAGGGTGCTGCGGCACGGTGGATGGAAGATGACCATGGTGAATGGATGGATGGGAGGCAAATTCAAGCTGGACCTCCAGGGAAGGGCCTTCTTTTGAGTGCCTACCTTGTGTCCAGGCCTCTGCTAGGTGCTAGGGGAGGGTAGGGAAAAAGTCTCCTTTGCCTCAGCTAAAGATGACCTCATCCTTGTATCCTGTAACCTTATCTCCCTGGCTTGTCTGCCCTTCTTTCATCTAGGCTGGGGGTGACCTTGGGCAATGGAGCGAAGGGGAGGGGTGCATAGTTCCCAGATGGTGCCTGTTATCTGAGTCATGAAGCAGATGGGCCCAGGAAGTCAATGAGAGAGTCGATAAGGAGCAGCTTGGAGACAATTGTTGTGGTCCCTCTTTCCACTGTGGGTGCTGCCTTCACAGATAATCCTCTGAGTTAGAATCAGTCCGTCCTTCCTTAGATAATCCATCGAACTACAAGAATTTCTTGGACGTTGATGTGGGGCAGATTCATAACTAGGGATTTTTGTGCCGAGGACAAGTACGACAAACCAATCCTGGAGCGAGTATCATGAGGAATGCCCTCGATTGAGGGGGTGGGCGCAATGGAACACTGTCCTGTAGAGGAGGGGAGACAGAGACCTCAGGGTCGCTGCTGGGGAGAACAGATGGGATGGGAACAGGGCTGGTACGTTCACCTAGCACCATCTCTGATCAGACTCCTGTTTTAACCAATCATTCTTGCTAACTAGGAGCTAGGCTATGAAAGCGAGGAAAGTCTTCGCAGGGCATTCTAAGCACCCTGGGACCAAGCCACGGCTGCTCCACCCTCTGTGTGGGGAATGTGTATAACTACAAGGCATGGTCCCTGCTCTGGAGAAAATCACAGTCTAATAATAATCATAGAAATTATTTATTTGTGTGGCATTTGCTTCTCAATAGCCCTGTGAGGTAGGTAGGACAAGTCCTGACTTTACAGAAGAGAAAGCTGAGTCTCAGAGAGAGGGGCTGCTCAGAATCACACAGTTAGTTGGTTCTTTTCCTGACTACAAAAGATAAATACTTATACAAGGTAGTGTGTGGTAAGGGCCAGAGAGATACGGACCACAGACCTGTAGAGCATAGAATGTTGGAGCTGGCGGGGACTTTACATGGTGTAATATGGCTCTTTCATTTTGCAGTTGAGGAAAATGATTCAGGTTAAGTGCCTGGTCCAGGGGTCATAATGCAGCCTAGTATCAGAGCCAGGAATAAAAACCCTGTATCTCTGGCTTCCAAATTCAGCACTCTCTCCACTCTATAGTGATCCCTCCTCACAGATGAAAAGAACAGATGTGAAAAGGCTTTTGAAAAATGGTCAATCATGAGGCAACCTTGGGAGAGGAGAGCCAGTGAGACCCCTTTCTGGGGAAATAAAGGGAAGAGATTTGAGAAATGGGTGATTGCCCCCAGAGAGCCCTAGAGCACCTACCCACCCAGTTTTGGGTCCCAGCTGCAGCATTTGCTAGCAGCTAGGTGATCAGGGGGCTGAGTGTTTTTTCTGCAAATTTATTTAACCTGCCCTTTATTTGATTGTTAGGTTCCTGAGTTCTCCACCTGATCCCTGGTGAATTCATTTCAGTCTGGTTTTTTGTAAGACCATGCCAACCAACTCAACAATTGATGAACAAACCTATAAAGAGAACCCTATCAGGAGAGAGTACGGGCCACCGTCAGGCCAGCTTGGGACCGCAGAATGTGGGTTAACTAATGGGGCCTTCATCTGGTTCAGGGAGTAAGATCTAAAGCCTAGGGCATTTCCTAGGGACTTTCCCCCAAATCCCTGGGGATTTCCTGGGGAAATCCCAACACCTAGTGAACATCAGAGGTGTCAGGCTGGGCCATCCTTAGGGAAAATGGGGAAGAAGGAGGTAAAATTTATCTCTTTCTTTCACCACTGGCTTCTGGCCTACAGCGTCCTGTCCCTCTATTCTTCGCATTTATTCTGTGCTCCATTTCTGCTAAGGCTTGCTCTCGAGGCTGTCCACTAATCCAGCTGTATAAGGTGTAGTGGAGGATGGCTTAAGTCAGGGTCACCCTTTATTTTGGTGGTGGGCCACATGACCCTAATCCCTATCTATGTGGGCTACATGAATTTTGTTTTACAATTAACATTACTAGTTGCTCGAGCTGTTGGCAATGAGTCACACAACCGTAGCAGCTAGGAAGTGGTTAAGCCTTTCTGGACTACTAGTAATATTTTGTGGCTGAAATCTCAGGGAAGCTGCATTTGCCCTGTGCGCCACATGTTGGACATTTGGGTTTAAGGAATTGTTTTTTTCAGGAATTTTTGCATGTCAGCAGGGGCCTCTGAAAGGTCTAAAAGTCTTTCACACCCAAAGGAATAAAGTTTTAAGAATTGAATTTCTGGCACTGTCCAACTTGGTGGTAGGACTAAAATTTGGCGATGGAGTAAGGGGAGCCAGAATAATTTCTGCTCAGATGGGGGTATAGGTCATTCAATTCAACTTAACAAAAAATGTCTTAAATGCTTACTACGTATAAGGCATTATGCTAGGTGCTAGGGATATAGAGGGAGACATAATTTGGACTCTTCTATCAAAGGACTTACAACAAAGATAGAGAAGACAGTTATTTTATTTTATTTCAATTTATTGCTAGCTTTTGCTTTTACATCACATTCATCAACAAATAAAACCCTTCCCACGCCTCTTGTAACAAGGATAAAAAGAAGAGGAAAAAACCACAGTTCAGCAAAAGTAGCCAACACATCCACCATGACTAACGTTCCATTTTCATAGTCCTCCTGCCTCTTCAACAAAAGAGCGACAGTGTGGCATAGGGGATAGAATGACGAATTTGGAGTCAGGAAGACCTTCGTTCATATTCCCCTTAATAGCTGGGAAAATCGCGTAACCTCTCTGCCTTGGTTTGGAGTTGGGATCCATGGCTTCTGAGGTCCCTCCCAGCCCTGCATCTATGATCCTATGATCTCATCTGTGGGGCCAAGATTATTCATAATTAGATGCTATTCAATTTCGTTTCTTTTGTTTACTCCAGTCGCATTGGTTTAATCATTCGTGTCTGCTTACTTCATTCCAGCTCTGTCTTCCCATGTTTCACTGAACTCCTTGTATGCATGGTATCTTACGGTACTATGCTGTCCCACACACTTCTACGTCACCTCTTGGTGAGCCGTTACCCAAACGATGAACGTACTCTTTGTTTCTGAGTCTTTGCTGCCACAAAAAGCATTGTTGTGAGCATTTTGGTGTGTTTCCTGCCTTTGGCAGCTGGATCATATTAGCTAATGTGTATAGAGCACCTACTGTGTGCCAGGCACCATGCTAAGCATTTTACAGTTACTATTTCGTTGGATCCTAGCAAAACTGTGGTGCTAAAATTATCCCCATCATACAGATGAGGCAAACTGAGGCAAACAGTGAGGTGACTTGCCCAGGGTCACACAGCTAGTAAATATCTGAGGCTGGATTTGAATTTGGGTCTTTCTGACTCCTGGTCTGGCTCCCTATCTGCTGTATCACCAAGCATCCTCTAAGAGGCTGAGTAGAGACTAGGCGATAGGCATAGACCACTCTATCTAGGAGCTAGTCAGTGAAGGGTTGCACAGTGATAGCTTGAGAGGATGGCAAGGTCAAGGGCATGGGTGTCTCAGTTTTCAAAATTCTTACCCAAATGGAGTCAGATCAAAATGACTGTCAAAACCAGCCAGGGCTGTGCAGCTCCTTTGCCGAGGTGGTAGAAGGGAAGTGGAAGGAGGGTGTGGAACCTGTCCTGAAGAGACCTGCTACAAGGGCAGAGGACAAGATGAAGGAGCATTGAAGAAACTGGGGATGTTCAACCTGGACAAGACAACAGAAGTACAGTGGGAAAAGTGATGGATTTGGGGCCAAAAGACCCGGGTTCAAGTCCCAATGAATGGTAGATATTTACTACCTATGTG